>NC_091187.1:4974266-5011909 GCF_040958095.1 Procambarus clarkii | reverse complement strand
TTATATTATATATATATATATATATATATATATATATTGGGAGTTCATAACATAATATCATAACAGTTGGGGATTATTTCTTAGTTCTTTCTCACCCAACTTGGGAGTGTCAACAAGAATCACTGCTGTCGTTGCTGAGCAGCAATATGAGCCCAGAGGTCCACTTTGGATAGTCGTTGTCCCTGTGAGGCTTTGGGCACCCCCAGCTCCACTGGTTCCTCCCCTCAACTGTGAAGGAAAGAAAGCTCTGCTTCTGGCACTTCACTGATGCCAGTAACACCCAGAGAGTCACCTGGTGAGGCCTCACATCAACCATACGTGTACCAACCATACCAGATTGAAGAAATTACATTTATTTATTTATTTATTTATATACAAGTAGGTACATTGGGTTTATAAGAATACATAGCAATGATGTTTTTACATTCTTGTAAAGTCTTGTAAATTGTAAATTAGAACAGAAAGTCACTTAAGAGATAAAGAAGACTTCAAAATATTAATTCATGTGAAATCGTTATAAAAATCTCCTCCAGTATTGGACCTATTATTATAAACGAAGGTTCGTACACAGAGGACGACAAAGAAATGAGTGTAATCCTAAAAAAGCAGTACGAAGGCATGTTTAGCAATCCTCACCAATACTAATTTGATTCACAGCGAGTAATCACATTAACAACCTATGTGTTTGGTAGTCCACCATACACACCCCAGACAATTAGGCCGCAACATGGAAAAGGACTGCAACCTGGAGATCTGCAGAACACACGAGGGTTTCCTGAGGCTTCCACTGAAACCTGACCAGGATTTTCACACAATCCTCCCCATGCACTCTGGTGGATTCTCACACAATCCCCCTTGCACTCTCGCTGTCATCTAGGAATGTTCTACCTCTGATGCTCCTCTTTTAATACACAGAGTAATGACACTAAGATGTGATTACCCCCCATGCTCTTTTTCAGACTACACGGGGGGGGGGGAAGATTGTGTGAAAATCCTGGTCCGGCTTCAGTAGAAGCCTCAGGAAACCCTCGTGTATTCAGCAGAACTTCAGATTGCAGTCCTTTTCCATGTCGTGGTTTGATTGACTGGGGTGTGTGCGTGGGAATCCCCACCACATAGGTTCGAATCCTCATCACGGTTCTCAAGGCTTTTCTCACTAATTTGATTATTCCCATCCTGATTAGTATCTATATGTATTCAAGAAATAGTGATTACTCTTGGTTTACTTCCTTACTTGGCTTTAATTACTCTTGGTTTACTTCCACACCTGCAGAGGTAGGAAATAAACTCCTAAGTCAAAAAATATAACATTTAATAGAAATAAATGACGATGGCAAATATTGATATTAACTGAGGCTGGACCCACAACCCCTCAGTGTACTCTTCTTGAACTCTCTTCAACCCCATGTCACAAACTTGTTGTTAATTGTCTTATATCACACGTGACTGTCTCCTCTGTAATTGAAGTGAACCTCTAGTCAAAACTGTACATACAACTAATGTGTTCATGTGCTCAATATCTTCACCACATAACCTTCACTTCCTGGACAAAAATAGTTACCAATAAATCAACATATGGTCAAACACTCCACATAATGGACAACAATAAATGGGTACACTAACTTGCACATATATGTCTAATATTGGTAAGTCCCTTGACGATTGTTCATCAATAACATTCCCTGAGGTAATTATGATCAGTCATTCTCGACACCAAGACAAAAGAATATTACATGCATGGAAAGGTATGAGCAGTTGGTCATAGGAGACACTGCTAACGACCCGTTGTTGAGTGCCTTAAACACTCCACTGGGATGTTGGGGCAATGTTTACACTGATGCATCTGGCAGCGTGGCGCCTCCCTTGCTGGCTGAGACCCAGTAACAGTCTGGGCTTCACACTGTCCTCCAAATATATCAACCCAGCCTCCTGTTTACACTGGAATGTTGGGTGTGACGGACCTCGGCGCCATCTACGACCAGGTGCCGAACTATAGCAGTTGACTCTCCCGTTAATTGTAGGTTCCCATCTTATAGTCGGCTAAGCTGGAAGGTGACGACCAACCAGGGTTAGGCAATGGAAGGCAGTGAAGCCAGGAGAGTGGAAGAGTTCTTAGGTCGACCTGAGGTGCTAGCCAGTGTGACGCTGTGGCCTTTACTTCTGGAGGGGCTAGTTGAAGGCGTTGGACTTCACTCCTAAAGATGCCAGCCAATGGGGCTAGTTGAGTGCTGTTGTTGGGTACTGTGGATTTTACTATTGGAAGGTGCTTGCCAGTAGGGCTAGGTGAGCGATTTGGACATTGCCGGATGAGCGTACTAGCGAGTGCGCTACAGAGGGGGAGCATTTGAAGACTGCTCCATAATGGCAGATAGCATAAGGGCTTGTGGTGCCTTGAAGACCTCGTCAGAGGCTTATAGTGTCCGTCATCTGTGAAGCTAGCTAGCGTGAGGGCTAGTGATGTCACTCCGGATGACCTCGCATAGTAACTTGTATATGTTATTATGGCGATGGGTAATACTAATAATGGGTAATTTTAAGTTCTATTTTATTAATTTACCCTAAACATTAAACTACTTCCATCAAGGTTAGGATCCTTTGAACTTGAGTAGGATCATAGTTTAAAAAGAACCCGGTTATGGAAGGTTCGTAACATTAATGGCATCCCCAGCGGGACCATTACCTTGTGTTCAGAGTGTCCATTGGTCTTGGTGGGTGTAGTGGCTTTAAGGTAATTAGTGAGTAAATATTTAAAGTAACAAGTGCAAACCCCATGGATATATATGTCCCCTTATGCTGTGTAAGGTTTAGGTTCAGTGACTAGGAACTGGGTGATCAGTGATTAGTGTTGGGAAACAGTACTGGGTTAAGTGATTGTGTGCAGTATTACGGAAATGAACAATGGCTGAGAGGCAGACCATTGATAACCCTGGATGATGTTCAGGAGTTCCTGGACCAGGAGGACTGCCTTTCCAAGTTGAAACATCTTGGAAAACCAGAATTGGTTTTAGTAAGTGCTTCTTTGGGGATTAAGGTGAGAGCATGATTCACGTGTTAAGATCCTCTCGAAGGTGCATAAGCATTTAAAATCCAACGGAAAGCAAGAAAGGGAAGTGCAGAATAAAGAAGTGTAATGGCTTCCACTGAAAAGGAAGACCAAGGAAGCGATGGTGAACGACCAACATGTACTTAATATTAGCCTCTTAACTGTGAAAATGCGTGAGTTAGAGATAAATCGCGAAATAGTGGAAAAGTCTATAACTAGAAGAAAGATGAGAAAGATGACATAACTAGATGAAAGATGATATAACTAGCTGAAAGAGAAGAATGACAAGAAAAAAAACGGGAAATGGAAATAAAACGTTAAATCGAAGTGAAACGGTTGAAGAGGGAAATTGGAAATAAAACTTTTAGAAATAGCGGAAAAGGAGCGAGAAAGGCAACACGATTTGGAAGTGCTAAGATTAAGTGGTAGGATGGAAACCTAGGTTTCGACCCGGTGCGGAACATTAAAATAGTTCCTATGTTCAATGAGAAGAAGGTGTCAAAGTTCTTTGCTGCCTTCGAGAAGGTAGCTGCATGTTTAGACTAGACAAAAGACAATTGGGCTATAATGACTCAGTTGATGTTAACCATGAAAGCCCAAACTGCAGACTCAACATTATCGGTGAGTGAGTCAATTATGATGCGGTAAAGAGGGTGGTTTTGCACGCATACCAGTTGGTTCCAGAAGTCTACAGGCAAAAGTTTCGCAACCTCAAGAAGACGTTGGAGCACACCTTTACGGAGTTTGCGTGCATTAAGGAGTGACTGTTTTATGAGTGATGCACTTCTTGGAAGGTAGAGACCAAAGAACTTGAGCAACTGTTTATTTATTTATTATTTATTTATTTATGCATATACAAGAATGTACATAAAGAATGTGAGGATACAAATATGGTAATTACAGTCTTGTAAAGCCACTAGCACGCGCAGCGTTTCGGGCAGGTCCTTAATCTAAGAAAATTTTAAGGAGGTAAATACTTGCAAAATTTATAGACAAAAAAATGATAACAGATTACATGAAATGAAAAAAAAAAAGATGAGAGAAAATTGTAGGTACAGTATATTAAAGCACATAGGTAGCTAAGATTGATTGCAATGACAGCTCAAAATGGTAGTTGACAACAAATTGGTAGGCACAATACAGCAGAAATAATATAAGATTGATTGCAATGACAGCTTAAAATGGTAGTTGACAACAAATTGGTAGGCACAATACAGCAGAAACAATATAAGATTGATTGCAATGACAGCTTGAATGGTAGTTGACAAAAATTGGTAGTCACAATACAGCATATGGCTAGCACATAAAAGAAGACAGCAATGAACACAATGATAAGGTTGTTTGATATTACATAAAAATTAGGAGATTGGGTAACACTAGGTACAGAGCAAATTTAAAGCTCAGTGTAGGAAACTAAGAAGATGAAGTTAGGTACTTTTTGGTTTTGCTTTTAAATAAGGCAAAAGTTTTACAGTTTTTCAATTCACTAGGGAGTGAGTTCCATAGAGTAGGTCCCTTAATTTGCATAGAGTGTTTACACAGATTAAGTTTGACCCTGGGGATATCAAAGAGATATTTATTTCTGGTGTGGTGATAATGGGTCCTATTACATCTGTCCAGGGAGAGTTTCAGAGCATGGTTTGCATTTAAGAACAGGGTTTTGTAAATGTAGTTGACACAAGAGAATGTGTGGAGGGAGTTAATATTTAGCAAGTTTAGGGATTTAAACAAGGGAGCTGAGTGTTGTCTGAAAGCAGAGTTAGTTATTAATTCTGATAGCAGATTTTTGCTGTGTGATGATGGGCTTAAGGTGGTTTGCAGTGGTAGACCCCCATGCACAGATACCATAATTAAGATAGGGGTAGATTAGTGCATAATATAGTGAGAGGAGAGCAGAGTTAGGAACATAATATCTGATTTTGGAGAGTATACCAACTGTCTTAGAGACTTTCTTAGTTATGTGTTGAATTTGGGTGCTGAAGTTGAGTCTCTTGTCTAGGAATAGGCCAAGAAACTTCCCATCATTTTTATTACTGATGTTAATGTTGTCTATCTGTAGCTGAATTGCATTTGATGATTTGCTTCCAAATAAGATGTAGTAAGTCTTTTCGATGTTTAATGTTAGTTTGTTCGTTGACATCCATAAGTGGACTTTTTTTAATTCATTATTCACAACATTATTTAGTGTATGTGGGTTGAGGTTTGAGTAGATAAGGGTAGTATCGTCAGCAAACAATATAGGTTTGAGAATATTAGAGACATTAGGCAGATCGTTTATATATATAAGAAATAGAAGAGGTCCTAAGATGCTGCCCTGTGGCACTCCAACGGTAATTGGTAGAGTGGAAGAAGTTGTATCATTGATGGTTACATATTGGTGTCTGTCACTAAGATAGGATCGGATGTAGTCAAGGGCAAGGCCTCGGATTCCATAATGCTGGAGTTTAAGTAAGAGGTAGTTGTGATTAACAGTATCAAAGGCTTTTCTTAGGTCAATGAAGAGTCCAATCGGAAACTCATTTTTGTCAAGGGCTGAGTAGATAATGTCAAGGAGACTAATGATTGCATCGTTGGTGCTCTTTTGGGACCGGAAGCCAAACTGGCAGGGGCTGAGTATGTCGAATTTTACGAGGTAGGAATAGAGCTGTTTGTAAATAATTTTTTCAAATATTTTTGATAAAATGGGTAGATTTGATATTGGTCTATAATTGTTTATGTCCGCCGGATTGCCTCCTTTATGGACTGGCGTTACTCTTGCTTTTTTTAAGGATATCAGGGAAGGTGTGACACTCTATAGATTTGTTGAACAGTAGAGCTATGGGTGGCGCAAGGGCATGGGAGGCGCTCTTGTATACAATGGACGGAATTTCACTGGCGTTCCCTGCCTTGGTTTTTAGAGAATGCATTACGTGTCTTAATGTATAAGACACGACATCTGCCGGGCTGACTGGTGAAAGGAGAAGAGAGTTTGGATAGCAGCCTGAGAGATATGTGTTAATATGTGTCTGAGTCTGTGAGATTTTTCTGCAAGATTAGCACCAACCGATGAAAAGAAGCTATTAAATTCATTTGCCATTTCTAAAGCAGTTGACGGTGTATCCCCATCCTTGTAGAGTTTTCTTTGGTTATGTGAGTGTTGTTTAGTTCCTAGGATACTAGAGATGGTTTTCCATGTGCTTTTCATGTTGCCTTTTGCTTCATTGAATCTATTCACATAATATGAAAGTTTTGCGTTTCTTATGATACTGGTAAGCATTGATGAGTACCTTTTAGCTACTTCCTTTGAAACTAGGTCAATCCTAAGTTTCTTTTCATATTCATGTTTCTTGTTGATTGAGTTGAGAATGCCACTTGTGAGCCATGGATTGTTTAATCTTTTGTCAGTTACTTGCTTGGTAAGAAGGGGACAATGAAGGTTGTAGAGGCTTAGAGTTTTGGAGAGGAAGAGGTTAGCTAATGAATTTATATCCTGGGTATTACTGAATTCAGAATCCCAGTTAATATTGTGAAGTGCATCTGTAAGATTGCCTAAAGCTGATTCACTGTGCAGCCTAAATGTAAGTTTCTTGCTATTTGGTGGTGTTATGTCCATGTTCGCTGTGAGAAAGGTAGGATAGTGGTCAGTTGTTCTGTCGTAGATTATACCAGATACAAGGGGGAGCTGTTATGTTTGTCCATATGTGATCCAAGGTAGTGGATGATGTTTGAGTGACTCGGGTAGGTTTGGTGATTGTGGGGATTAGCATACAGGAGTTCATGCTGTTAAGGAAATAGTCAACTTGAGAGCAATTTTGTTGACCCAGGTCAATATTAAAGTCTCCTCCCAGAATGATGTGGTTTTTGTTGAGATTGTTGTTTATAATAAGATTCCTTAGGTTATCTGAGAAAGAAGCTATGTTAGTATTGGGAAATCTATAGATGGCTCCAATAGTCAAGGAGTATTTAAGGGATTTAATTGTAAACTGAACAAAAGTATATTCACAGTAGTCATCTCTGTCACTAATAACACTGTTGCAGATAAATGTATTTCGGTAATATATGGCTGTGCCACCACCTTGGTGGTGAAAGGGAACAGGAGACCACAAGAGGAGTAAAGGTTAAAGTACGACATTCACGAGAGTAAGGGACCGTGCAATGTAGCGAAGTCAGTAGCGATCATGTTGATCCTGTAGGTTGCCTAGCCTAGCCATACTCCCTTACTCCATTGTACCCCTGTAAGCCCCTTTTGTGTTTGTTTTGTACAGTATTGTGTATATATTTTTCCCTATTTTATAGCTTATTTCTACTTATTTCTGATTCTACAATCAGCTTTTTTTATGCAGTCAAGTATAGACCCAGAACTTAACCTCTTATCCACTATCTATGACAATAATCACTTTAATGATCTAAATTGCAGATATTTTGCAGCACATGATGTAAACAATGTATTAACTCATAATCACAATATCTCTGTAATCAATTTGAACGTTAGATCCCTAGGTAAACACTTCGATGATGTTAGTGCCTTGATTGAAACTATTGGCAACAAATTCTCTTTTATTATACTTACTGAAACATGGTTGAAAGAGGATACTACTCAACTCTTTAACATGCCTAACTACTCAGCAATTCACAACTGTCGTCAACTTCAGAGAGGTGGTGGCACTGCTCTTTACTACCACCAAGAACTAACATGCTTAAAAGAAATTAGAACTAGAGACTGCTATGGGGAGTATATCTTCGCCAGCTTCAGAGTCAAGGGTGCCGAGTCTGTCCTGTCTGTGGGTGCAGTCTATAGAATTCCCAACACTGATGTGTCTGTATTCAACTCAAACCTTAGAAATCTAATACTTGATAACAGACTGAACAAAAACCACCTAATTATCGCAGGGGACTTTAATATTGACCTCTGCGAGCCAGAACACCCTACTGCTGTTAGCTTCCTCAACTGTATGAATTCCTGCCTCCTCATACCCTTAATCACTAGACCTACTAGAATCACTGATAGCACTGCCACGACTCTAGATCACATCTGGACCAACATAACCTCTCCGCTTACTTCAGGTATAATCACCGATAGCACTACAGACCACTACCCCACATTTCTCTTAACTAACATTAGCAAACCACCTCTAGAAACAAGGGAGTTAAGCTTTAGGCTGCACAATGAAACTGCTATAAACAATTTTATAACTGCTGCTGATAATGTCAACTGGGAGTCCGAGTTAGGTAACATAGGGGACATCAACCTAGCAGTGCAATCTTTTCTGCAAACAACTCTTAGCCTTTATAACACCCACTGTCCTAGGCTTACAAAACAAGTCACAAGCAAAAGGCTTCACAATCCTTGGCTTACAAAGGGAATACTGAAATCCATTAACAAAAAACACGACCTTGAGAAGAAGTATAGGTTAGGAATTGTCTCCAAAGAATTCTCAAAGAATTACTCATTATTGCTATCTAAGATAATTAGACGAGCCAAAACTAAATACTACGAAGATAAATTTACTCAAATAAAGAGCAACATTAAACAAACTTGGAGCACAATTTCACAAATATTGGGATCAAAGAAATCTTTAAATAACAAACCGACTCTCCTGTCTAATAACGAAGGTCAGCTTTCAGCCTCTGATTCTGCTATTGAGTTCAATAGGTTCTTCTTTTCCATTGGTTCATCCCTTGCAAATGATATTCCATCTTCCAGTACTGACATTAAGGACTATCTTACAGGTAACTATCCACAGTCTCTGTACCTAAAGCCTATTAACTCCACTGACGTCAATGAGATAATCCTTTCCCTTAAAACCAAGTCTGGTGCCCTTGAGGAGATACCAACTTTAATTTACAAAAAAGCCTCCAGATCTTTAGCCCCTGCTATTGCTTTGCTCTTCAACAAGTCACTTGAACTCCAAACCTTTCCAGATATTCTAAAAAAAGCGAGAGTAACGCCTGTCCACAAATGTGGTGACCCCACAGATGTTAACAACTACAGACCTATATCAATCCTGCCAAACTTGTCAAAAATTTTTGAAAAACTTATATACAAGCAGCTTTACTCATATCTAGCCAAACTCAATATACTTAGCCCTTGCCAATATGGCTTCAGACCCAAAAATAGCACTAACGATGCACTTATTAGTATGCTTAACTCGATTCATACAGCTCTTGATAAAAAGGAGTTCCCTGTTGGGTTATTTGTGGACCTGCGTAAAGCTTTTGATACTGTCAACCACCATAACCTTCTTCTTAAATTACATCATTATGGAGTCAGAGGACACTCCCTACAATACCTCGAGTCCTACCTTACTGACAGGCTCCAATATGTTTCTGTGAATAATACAATTTCTCCCACCCTACCCATCAACATTGGTGTTCCTCAGGGCAGCATACTTGGCCCTCTCCTCTTTCTCATCTACATTAATGACCTTCCAAATGCCTCCCAACACCTCAAACCAATTCTATTTGCTGACGACACAACCTTCATTTACTCCAGTCCTGACCCTCTTGCTCTAAATGCCACAGTAAATACTGAGCTAAATAAAGTCCATCTTTGGCTAACTGCCAACAAACTCACCCTTAACATTGACAAAACCTTCTATATTCTGTTTGGCAATAAATCCTCTAGTCTTATAAATCTCAAAATAAACAATACCCAAATTTGTAACAAATTAGATGGCAAATTCCTTGGCATTCTCATTGACCACAAGCTGAATTTCCAGGGACACATTCTAAATATATCAAAAAAAGTTTCAAAAACTGTGGGCATTCTTTCTAAGATCAGATATTATGTACCACGCCCTGCCCTGGTGACTCTCTATTACTCCCTTATCTATCCTTATCTCAACTATGGTATTTGTGCTTGGGGTTCTACTACCCAAAATCACTTACGTCCTCTAATTACCCAACACAAAGCCGCTATTAGAACAATATCCAACTCTGGCCCCAGACATCACTCGGTACCCCTACTCAAATCTTTTAATATGTTAGATATTAAGTCACTGCACATTCTCTCACGTGTATTATACATATATAAAACGCTAAACTATAATGCCAATCCTGATCTTAAAAGCTTCATAGAAGGTTGTAACAGAACCCATGAGCACCACACCAGAAATAAATACAGTTTTGATATTCCTAGAGTACGTCTTAATCAAACTAGAAATGCTCTGCAAATCAAGGGGCCCAGAATGTGGAATGACCTTCCCACCCATGTTAAAGACTGTACCTCTCTCAACCAGTTTAAGATAAAAACTAAACACTACCTAATAAATTCCCTGTAATCTACCTCACTCCTCTATTGTCAACCCATGTCTGTTATTTTTTTTTTTTTTTTTTTAATCAACACTGTTTGTCAACCTATTGTATTTGTGCTGCTTTTTCAGTCATGTTCCCCCTTTTTTTTATCTTTATTTGTATTTGTTCTCAACACCTTTTATTCTTTATGCTCAATTAGTATTAAGTTCTAGATATTAATGTTTTTCTTGCCCGAAACGCATTGCGTAATAGTGGCTTTAGGCATTGTATGTACTAGCTCTATCTATATATCAATCCATTAATGTAACATCACTTGTATGTATATACCTTACCTGAATAAACATCTGAATCTGAATCTGTAGAGACAGGACGCCAGTTTCGGCGTTAGTGATCACAGGCTTAGGGGTAGGAGTCGAAAGAAAGGCACCAGATCTGAGGAGCAACCCAGTATGGTGCAGAGCATCCAAATGGCGAAGAGTAGGAGAAGTAGACGAGTAAGCAGGGCAACCATAATCTAGTTTAGACAGTAAGAGAGAGGAATGTAGAAAGAGGAGCATGCGCCTATCCGCTCCCCAAGAGTATGAGACAAGATCTTTATCTGTCAGGGGCCTTAGAGCGTTCAACTCGGAGGTAAGATATATAGGGTGACCAAGACAAACAAGTGTCAAAGATTAACCTCAAAAGATTAGCAGAATCTTTGTACACAAGGGATGACCATAAAGCGACAAAGGGGGACGAAGAACGACCTGTTTCTAAGTAAAAGTCATAGCACAAGTTTTAGTTGTAAAGAACTTTAAGGGGGGTTTAGGTTGGTTTTGAAAAGTTGTTCAATGTCAACCAATATTTTTTGACTAGTTGTATATGAAAAGGGCTGCAATTGTCCCAAGTTTCAGTACTGCAGCGTAAATAGAAAGGGATATTTTTTTTAACGACTTTTACCCATTTTCAAGTCTGAATAAATTAACACACGTTTCAGATATAATTATTCTGTGACACTTTTCTGACACATAGCATATAATAAAGGATATGTTGATAGATAATTTCCCAAACATCTTTAGTTTTCCTAATACAAATTTTCAAAGTTCCCCAAAAATTATGCAAATATGGCATGTTTATTGCTATTATAAAATCAATAAATAAAATTAGAGAAAAAAACATCAACAACATTTAGAGACATGCACTCTACATATACTGTGTAAGTTTCATGTAAATTGAATAAAAAATAAAAAAGTTATTTGAACGTTTATGTCAATTGAAAAAACACAAGCAAATAATAAAGTCTAAGGTTCTAAAATCTGTGGCCGAGGTTGACATCAACCAATTTTTTCCAAAATTGGCACCCTTACAGATAGGCTTACGTGCAGTCAGGTGTATAAGTTTCATATAAATCGTCCGATAAAAAGAAGAAAAAATATTTTGAAAAAAAAATCAATTTTTTTTAACTTAATTTTTTTTCCAATTAAACTAATTAAAATATTCGTTTAATATATGCTATTGTGATAGCAAAGAGTCATAGCTATGACTTCAGTCGACACTTGTTTGATAATCGTTTTTGACCATTTTGGAATAATTTTGACACCTACTTCAATATTTTTTTTCTCCCTTCCTATTTATGCTACGATGCTGAAACTTGGACCAGATGAAAACTTTTCTTATACAACTTGTCAAAAAAGTTTGAGTGAAATCGAACGAGTTTTCATTTATTGTATTTTTGGGGCAAATTGAAACCTAATGCCCCCTGAAGCCATGATTGGTGATCCAAGACGTCACGGCATCAATCATAAGTTAAAGCCGTCGTTGAAGGAAAGGCGAGTCATCACCTCGACAGCAGAGGGTAAGATCATCAACATAGAGTGCTGTGAAGATGCCAGTGGGAAGGGAGGAAAGAAGACCATTGAGGGCAACCAGAAAAAGAGTAGTGTTCAGAACATTACCTTGGGGCACACCATCGTACTGCCGAAAAGAGGCCCAGAGAGTGGTACCAAACCTCGCTTTAAAGGAACGACTAGAGAGGAAACTTTGGAGGAAGAGAGGGAGATTCCAACGATGGCCAAAAGAATGAAGTTGGGACAGAATATGATACCGCCAGGTAGTATCGTAAGCCTTTTCCAGGTCAAAAAGGACAACAACAACGGAAGTTTTCGCAGCAAAAGCAGTACGAATATGGACCTCCAAGTTCACCAAGACATCAGTCAAGCTGCACACTTGCAAAAGCCAAATTGAGAAGTGGAGAGCTGGTGATAGTGTTCCAAGAACCACATCAGACGAACATTGACCACACGTTCAAAGAGTTTGCAGATGCAACTTGTGAGGGCAATGGGTCAGAAGTCCTTAGGTGATGTCCTTAGAGACCCTGGTTTCCGAATAGGAAGAACAACTGCCTCGAACAGTCCTCAGGGACTGACGACGACTCCCAGATACGGTTATACAGATTCAGTAAATACTGAAAACGCTTGGAGAGAGATGATGCAACATCTCATAATGAATGTCATCTGAGCCTTTGACACTACACATGTGAATTTAAGGCACCATCTATCTTGAGGTTCCTCGAGGTTATCTTGAGATGATTTCGGGGTTAGCATCCCCGCGGCCCGGCCTCGACCAGGCCTCCTGTTACACCCCCCGGAAGCAGCCGTAGTAGCTGTCTAACTCCAGGTACCTATTTACTGCTAGGTGAACAGGTACATCAGGGTGAAAGAAACTCTGCCATTTGTTTCCGCCTCCACCTGGGATCGAATCCAGAACCTCAGGACTACGAATACTGAGCGCTGTCCTCAGCTGTCAGGCCCAAAGTTCAAAGTTAAAAAAACCATGCCAAAGTTCAGTATCTGACGCCTGACAGCTGGTGGACAGCTTGGATTCGTAGTCCTGAGGTTCCGGGTTCGATCCCCGGGTGGAGGAGGAGACAAATGGGCAAATTTTCTTTCACCCTAATGCCCCTGTTACCTAGCATTAAATAGGTACCTGGGAGTTAACAGTTGCTACGGGCTGCTTCCTGGGGTGTGGAACAATAAGGAAGCCGGTCGAGGACTGGGCTGCGAGGACGCTAAGCCCGAAATCATCTCAAAATAACCTAATGCAAGTCTAGGAGAGGGAATGTACTCCTGAATGGAGCATCTGGCATCAGCAAGAATAAGCGGAAGGGTCCTACAATCAGCCTCTTTCATGCGAAGAGGCTGATGACGACCACGAAAGGGTTGGGTGAACGTATCAACCTGGAGGACAGAATGGTCTTGGGCTGCAAGGATATGTTTAATATCCTCGTGGCAGTCTTTCAGGTCCCTAACACCAGCCGCAACATAGTGCGGGCGGATAACAGTGCCAATACTGACATTTAACCGGGCATTTTTGGAGATGCTAACAGGGGTCTCCCCAATGCTGGACAATATGGCTAAGTAGGCAGCTGCTTCCTGAGAAGAAGCAGCAATGACACATGAACCAGTACGGGTTAATTAAAGAAACAGAGGTATCCACTGAATCATCGAGGTGTTTATGGAGGAAGAAATCATCAGGCTGTGTAGAATCCTGATGGTTGAGATCAAAGTATTTAGTCCACGTAGCAGGGCCAAACAAGGTGTGGAACATATTAGCACAGGAATCATGCAAAATGCAGCTGTGTTGAACAAGCACCCCCAGTAAGAGTGGGGGGGGGTAAAAGGGGTCGTCCCTGGGGTCGTGGAGCTCAACCACCACAGAGGTGGGAGGGGACCGGAGGGGGTTATCGAGGGTCAAAGGAGTAGCTTGGTCTGGGCCCAATGTAGCGGGGGCTAAAGAGCCCAATCTTCCAACACAGTCCGCCTCGGGGGCTTGGTCGCCCACCCACGAGCCTGGGAAGTTATAAGAGTTATAAGAGTTATTCAGTGGCAGGAATGAGCAGGTAATAATTTAATTTACGAATAAACCCCATACCCACCATGGAAACACAATTAGAAGATAGAACACCTGGCAAGATGCCCCCCCCCCCCAGGGGTGCATCATGAGTATACACCCCGCAATCATCACCTTAAGTACGTCAGTCCGTCAAAATGGGTTGAGCAACGCAGGCGAGGATTGACAATAAAGCGTCCCCTCCCTCGCAACGTCGGGTGCCACAGTTCTACGGGTGAAAGTGTGCCTCCCCAAACATCCGGGTGTCAAAACAGAAGATGTTCGAAAAATAATGAAGCATGCAAAGATCAGCGGGAAATGACAATTAGAAAGAAGAAGGGGGGGGAAGGCAAAACGAAACTAAGGAAGAGGAAATAGCATCCACATGATAGTGAAGACGGCAGAGGACTGTCCCATGGAGCATCACACCCGGCTGCTGCCACTAAGCCTTCTCACGAAGGACAATGGGTATGTCCTTTAGAAGCATAAGGCTACTAAAGGACAGGAAATGCTGTCCATGGAGCATCACACCTGACAGCAGCCCACCAAGCCTCCTCACGTCAACAACGGGCTGGAATGTGAAGGGGTGACGGTAGGAGACCAACTCCATCGTCACCGGCGTTAAACCCTAAACTACTGCAGCAGACAACGACTGTCAAGTGGAAGGCAGTACAGGGGCTATGCTGACCCAAACCAACACTGCTGCAACCCTACCAACAGCCATGTTAACTCTGCCTCAGGGGAAAAGGAAACTACTAGTCAGGGCTGTTTTATGAGGGTTCCAGAAAACCTTTGTCACACAGAGAGCGGCAGAACAAATGAATTCAAACCAGTGATGCAGGTCACCCTGAATATACTTGGGTTTTTATCCAACATGGACTAAACCCTACAACGTAGTCAAACCCTACATTCCCTTGGGTGGTTACCTCAGACCTGTATTCTATAGTGTGGACACAATCCCATCTGACCTACATGTACCAGGTCTAGGGATCACAATTAAACATTTAAAACAGCAGCGAGTCAAATTAGCTGACCCATAAAACAAATCTAACCATATCAGAGATATAGGAGTGTTAATTGGGTCAGATTATTGTAAATTCATCTCTGGTAAACACCATTGCACGGGATGACTGTTGAACTCAGCAGGTGGAGAGTCTCAGTGTGTGAAGATAACTAGAATGGTGGAGATGTGATTATAGACTAGTGGAGAAAGAGGGAACACCTCCCATTGTGTGAAGAGAACTAGAATGGTGGAGATATGATTATAAACTGGTAAAGATATTGACACATACGTTTCACCTTTTTTAAGGTGGGTGTTTCCCTGTACTCCCCCCCCCCCTCCCCCACTCCCACAGAATATAGACTGGGACGTGACTGATGGATATTTACACCCGTAAAGGCTCCGGAACAGTGGAGGAAAAGGTTAATGACTCAGTACAAAGGTTCACAGGAACCCCCCCCCCCCTCCCCAGCATACTCAGTGGAGTACCAGTGCCTGCAGGGGAAGGGTTGAGGCTGTTAACGTGCTCAGTACACAGGTGCACACAGTTACAAAAGCAGTGTGTAAACAAGAGGCTGGGTTGATATATTTGGAGGAGAGTGTGAAGCCCAGACTGTTACTGGGTCTCAGCCAGCAAGGGAGGCGCCACGCTGCCAGATGCATCAGTGTAAACATTGCCTCAACATCCCAGTGGAGTGTTTAAGGCACTCAACAACGGGTCGTTAGCAGTGTCTCCTATGACCAACTGCTCATACCTTTCCATGCATGTAATATTCTTTTGTCTTGGTGTCGAGAATGGCTGATCTTAATTACCTCAGGGAATGTTATTGATGAACAATCGTCAAGGGATTTACCAATATTAGACATATATGTGCAAGTTAGTGTACCCATTTATTGTTGTCCATTATGTGGAGTGTTTGACCATATGTTGATTTATTGGTAACTATTTTTGGCCAGGAAGTGAATGTCATATGGTGAAGATATTGAACACATGAGCACATTAGATATATGTACAGTTTTGACCAAAGGTTCACCTCAGTTACAGAGGAGACAGTCACGTGTGATATAAGACAATTAACAACATGTTTGTGACATGGTGTAACAGGAGTGTTGAGGAGAGTTCAAGAAGAGTACACTGAGGGGTTGTGGGTCCAGCCTCAGTTAATATCAATATTTGCCATCGTCATTTATTTGTATTAAGTGTTCTATTTTTTGACTTAGGAGTTTATTTCCTACCTCTGCTGGTGTGGAAGTGAACCGAGAGTAATTAAAGCCCATCACTATTTCTCGAATACATATAGATACAAATCAGGATGGGAATAATCAAATTAGTGAGAAAATCCTTAGGAGCCGTGATGAGGATTCGAACCTATGTGGTGGGTATTCCCACGCACACACCCCAGAAAATCAGGCCACGACACAAAATCAGGCATGGGGGAATTGTGTGAAAATCCTGGTCAGGCTTCAGTGGAGATCAATGGAAAACATAGACTTGCCAAATATCAATAAGTGTCTAGGGGAGTGAAAGGCTAACAAAAAATATACCAGTTTACTGGGCATTAACATAACATATAAAATAGAATACAATCTGTAAACTCACACTCAATGATTTATCCAGCTTCTCAAAGCTGGGCATGATCATCAACAGGTCTCAAAACTGCATACAATCAGCACTAGCTGACGCCAGGCTCTGTCCTGACGTATACATTACTGCAACATGACAAATATCCTAGCAGTCAAATGACACAAATAAGGTCACAAAACCCGGACCGTAGCGGCAACACATGCGCTCGACTGAGAAAATCAAAGAGTGACCGCCCAGAGCCATGCTGGCCGGGAGCGACACTGTATCCACCTCTATGAGTCAGCTGACTCCTCTCTTTCAAATATCTCAAGCTCATATACAGACATATCTCCATCAAGAACTTCTAATTCATATATCAACAAAATAAAGACTAATATACACAACGTTACATATTAATACATTTTAATAATTCAGTACATTAAAGATTATATCATGATATAAAATTATGTGAACAAAGAATTCATATTGGCAAGACATGGTAACACTGGCGGGAGAGGGGAGGAGGGGTTAAGGCAGGATTTCAACAAGTCTGCCCATCAGTCATTATACATAAGTATACATGAATACAATATAAAGTACAAATATACATGTGTATCAAAACTATGTCTATGTGGTATACATCACACAATGCCAAAATCTAATTTAATGTTAGAGGACAATGCAATGGACAATAATGAAAGGGAAATTATACAGTATACATGAAAGTAATACATCCGAGACCTAAATTTATACATTCTCCATCATAGTTCACATAATATTTCCTATACAGCATTATGTAGCATTCCATAATATAAGCATATACAGATGTTTTTCAAGCTACATGACAGTAGGCTACTGCTATTCACTAGACTTCTAATATATATCCACAAATACATGGCAAGGACTTATGGTACAGATATATAATATACATAGATATATGTGGCATACATTGGCAATACACATTTAATACTAGGGTGTTGTCAAAAACAGAATAACTACATAAATTAATATTCGTGATACTAGGCTAATCAGCCAGGATATCACTATACAGTTTGAGCACATCATACACCAGCTACAGTATGATCATACTGGTGTATGTGTGGTCATAACACCACCTCACACCCATATGGTAATACCACAACACACCATGGTTCAGTATGGTAATATCACAACACACCATGGACCAGTATGGTAATACCACAACACACCATGGACCAGTATGGTAATACCACAACACACCATGGTCCAGTATGGTAATACCACAACACACCATGGTCCAGTATGGTAATATCACAACACACCATGGTCCAGTATGGTAATATCACAACACACCATGGTCCAGTATGGTAATATCACAACACACCATGGTCCAGTATGGTAATATCACAACACACCATGGACCAGTATGGTAATATCACAACACACCATGGACCAGTATGGTAATATCACAACACACCATGGACCAGTATGGTAATATCACAACACACCTGAGTGATTGTGAGGTGATGGTGATATAGCAGTGATAGTGAGGTGATATAGCTGTGATAGTGGGAGGATATAGCAGTGATACTGAGGTGATGGTGATATAGCAGTGAATGTAAGGAGGAAATATCAGTGTGAGGTGATAATGCAGTGAAAGTGAAATGATGTTGGTGTAGCAGTGATAGTGTTATGTGATAGTGAGCTGTTGGTGATATAACAGTGACAACAGCTGTCATATAGTGACACCAACAATTTGTTACTCAACATGGTCAGTATATGACCCTAAGTGTGGGGCCTGAGGTGATGGTGATATATAAATAAATAAATAAATAAATAAATATGTTTATTCAGGTTAGGTACATACATACAAGTGATGTTACATTAATGGATCGATATATAGATAGAGCTAGTACATACAATGCCTAAAGCCACTATTACGCAATGCGTTTCGGGCAAGAAAAACTTTAATATCTAGAACTTAGTACTAATTGAGCATAAAGAATAAAAAGTGTTGAAAACAAATACAAATAAAGATAAAAAAAAAGAGGGAACATGACTGAAAAAGCAGCACAAATACAATAGGTTGACAAACAGTGTTGATTAAAAAAAAATAACAGACATGGGTTGACAATAGAGGAGTGAGGTAGGTTACAGGGAATTTATTAGGTAGTGTTTAGTTTTTATCTTAAACTGGTTGAGAGAGGTACAGTCTTTAACATGGTTGGGAAGATCATTCCACATTCTGGGTCCCTTGATTTGTAGAGCATTTCTAGTTTGATTAAGTCGTACTCTAGGAATATCGAAACTGTATTTATTTCTGGTGTGGTGCTCATGGGTTCTGTTACAACCTTCAATGAAGCTTTTGAGGTCAGGATTGGCTTTACAGTTCAGCGTTTTATATATGTATAATACACAAGAGAGAATGTGCAGTGACTTAATATCTAACATATTCAGAGATTTGAGTAAGGGTACCGAGTGATGTCTGGGGCCAGAGTTGGATATTGTCCTAATAGCAGCTTCGTGTTGGGTAATTAGAGGACGTAAATGATTTTGGGTAGTAGAACCCCAAGCACAAATACCATAGTTGAGGTATGGATAGATGAGGGAGTAATAGAGAGTAACCAGGGCAGGGCGGGGTACATAATATCTGATCTTAGAAAGAATGCCAACAGTTTTTGAAACTTTTTTTTTATATTTAGAATGTGTCCCTGGAAATTCAGCTTGTGGTCGATGAGAACGCCAAGGAATTTGCCATCTAATTTGTTACAAATTTGGGTATTGTTTATTTTGAGATTTATCTGATTAGAGGATTTATTGCCAAACAGGATATAAAACGTTTTGTCAATGTTAAGGGTGAGTTTGTTGGCAGTTAGCCAAAGATGGACTTTCTCTAGCTCAGTATTTACTGTGGCATTTAGAGCAATGGGGTCAGGACTGAAGTAAATGAAGGTTGTGTCGTCAGCAAATAGAATTGGTTTGAGGTGTTGGGAGGCATTTGGAAGGTCATTAATGTAGATAAGAAAGAGGAGAGGGCCAAGTATGCTGCCCTGAGGAACACCAATGTTGAAGGGTAGGGTGGGAGAAATTGTATTATTCACAGAAACATACTGGAGCCTGTCAGTAAGATAAGATTTGAGGTATTGCAGGGAGTGTTCTCTGACTCCATAATGATGTAATTTAAGAAGAAGGTTTTGATGGTTGACAGGTGATATAGAGGTGATAGTGAGGCTATAGTGATACAGCAATGATAGGTTACAGTACTGAGAAGATATAGCATTGATGGTGATACAGCCGTCATTGTCAAGTATATGATACCAAAGTATGAATACAAAAGTGTTAAATGCCAGATATAGTGAAGTTATGATGATATAGTGATAAAGATATAGTTATGATGATATAGTGATATAGTGATAGTGTGTCCTTAAATTACATTGACATCAAAACACGCTGTCCATGGTGGTGCAGGAGTGATGGTGATGGTACAGTGAACTAGAGCGGCAGCACAACACCACCGTAGTGATGGTGATGGTACAGTGAACTAGAGTGGCAGCACAACACCACAGTAGTGATGGTGGTGGTACAGTGAACTAGAGTGGCAGCACAACACCACAGTAGTGATGGTGATGGTACAGTGAACTAGAGTGGCAGCACAACACCACAGTAGTGATGGTGATGGTACAGTGAACTAGAGTGGCAGCACAACACCACAGTAGTGATGGTGATGGTACAGTGAACTAGAGTGGCAGCACAACACCACAGTAGTGATGGTGATGGTACAGTGAACTAGAGCGGCAGCACAACACCACCGTAGTGATGGTGATGGTACAGTGAACTAGAGTGGTAGCACAACACCACAGTAGTGATGGTACAGTGAACTAGCGTGGCAGCACAACACCACAGTAGTGATGGTGATGGTACAGTGAACTAGAGCGGCAGCACAACACCACCGTAGTGATGATGATGGTACAGTGAACTAGAGTGGCAGCACAACACCACAGTAGTGATGGTGATGGTACAGTGAACTAGAGCGGCAGCACAACACCACCGTAGTGATGGTGGTGGTACAGTGAACTAGAGTGGCAGCACAACACCACAGTAGTGATGGTACAGTGAAGTAGAGTGGCAGCACAACACCACAGTAGTGATGGTGATGGTACAGTGAACTAGAGCGGCAGCACAACACCACCATAGTGATGGTGATGGTACAGTGAACTAGAGTGGCAGCATAACACCACAGTAGTGATGGTGATGGTACAGTGAACTAGAGCGGCAGCACAACACCACAGTAGTGTTGGTGATGGTACAGTGAACTAGAGTGGCAGCACAACACCACAGTAGTGATGGTGGTGGTACAGTGAACTAGAGTGGCAGCACAACACCACAGTAGTGATGGTGATGGTACAGTGAACTAGAGTGGCAGCACAACACCACAGTAGTGATGGTGATGGTACAGTGAACTAGAGTGGCAGCACAACACCACAGTAGTGATGGTGATGATACAGTGAACTAGAGTGGCAGCACAACACCACAGTAGTGATGGTGATGGTACAGTGAACTAGAGTGGCAGGACAACACCACAGTAGTGATGGTGATGGTACAGTGAACTAGAGTGGCAGTACAACACCACAGTAGTGATGGTGATGGTACAGTGACCTAGAGTGGCAGCACAACACCACAGTAGTGATGGTGGTGGTACAGTGACCTAGAGTGGCAGCACAACACCACAGTAGTGATGGTGGTGGTACAGTGAACTAGAGTGGCAACACAACACCACAGTAGTGATGGTGGTGGTACAGTGAACTAGAGTGGCAGCAGAACACCACAGTAGTGATGGTGGTGGTACAGTGAACTAGAGTGGCAGCACAACACCACAGTAGTGATGGTGGTGGTACAGTGAACTAGAGTGGCAGCACAACACCACAGTAGTGATGGTGGTGGTACAGTGAACTAGAGTGGCAGCACAACACCACAGTAGTGATGGTGGTGGTACAGTGAACTAGAGTGGCAGCACAACACCACAGTAGTGATGGTGGTGGTACAGTGAACTAGAGTGGCAGCACAACATCACAGTAGTGATGGTGGTGGTACAGTGAACTAGAGTGGCAGCACAACACCACAGTAGTGATGGTGATGGTACAGTGAACTTGAGTGGCAGCACAACACCACAGTAGTGATGGTGGTGGTACAGTGAACTAGAGTGGCAGCACAACACCACAGTAGTGATGGTGGTGTTACAGTGAACTAGAGTGGCAGCACAACACCACAGTAGTGATGGTGGTGGTACAGTGAACTAGAGTGGCAGCACAACACCACAGTAGTGATAGTGATGGTACAGTGAACTAGAGTGGCAGCACAACACCACAGTAGTGATAGTGATGGTACAGTGAACTAGAGTGGCAGCACAACACCACAGTAGTGATAGTGATGGTACAGTGAACTAGAGTGGCAGCACAACACCACAGTCCTACACAGTCACCTCCCTAATGTTACTGTGGTTGACTGGTGCCCTCACCACATCCAGGCCGCTCACCACATCACCGAAGACACGTGGCCACTGGCCACAACCGTGGTGGTAGGCCAGTGCACCCCTTGCCTCTCTGAGGGGGCCAGGTTCTGGCCGTGGTCCCCGGTAGGCCTAAGAACTCCATACACATGACTGATGCCAAAGTCTGACATTAGCATATCAGCCTGGGATAGCTCCGGGGAGCCTCCGGGACTCACCCAGAAAATGGCGTTTCATTACATTCAACGCTGGTTTTTTTAGAATATCTGGAAAGGTTTGGAGTTCAAGTGACTTGTTGAAGAGCAATGCAATAGCAGGGGCTAAAGATCTGGAGGCTTTTTTGTAAATTAAAGTTGGTATCTCCTCGAGGGCACTAGACTTGGTATTTGTGCTTGGGGTTCAAACTATGGTATTTGTGCTTGGGGTTCTACTACCCAAAATCATTTACGTCCTCTAATTACTCAACACAAAGCTGCTATTAGGACAATATCCAACTCTGGCCCCAGACATCACTCGGTACCCCTACTCAAATCTCTGAATATGTTAGATATTAAGTCACTGCACATTCTCTCATGTGTATTATACATATATAAAACGCTGAACTGTAATGCCAATCCTGACCTCAAAAGATTCATTGAAGGTTGTAACAGAAACCATGAGCACCACACCAGAAATAAATACAGTTTTGATATTCCTAGAGTACTGCTTAATCAAACTAGAAATGCTCTTCAAATCAAGGGACCCAGAATGTGGAATGACCTTCCCAACCATGTTAAAGACTGTACCTCTCTCAACCAGTTTAAGATAAAAACGAAGCTATACCTAATAAATTACCTGTAACCTACCTTACCCCTCTGTTGTCAACCCATGTTTTTTTTTTCAAAACAACGCTGTTTGAATGTAATTGTCTGTAATAATTTGTAATTGTATTTGTGCTGCTTTTTCAGCCATGTTTCCCCCTTTTACCTCTATTTTTATTTGTTCTCAACACATTTTATTCTTTATACCCATTAGTATTAAGCTTTAGTCATTAATGTTTTTCCTGCCCGAAACGCTTTGCGTAATAGTGGCTTTAGGCACTGTATGTACTGGCTTTATCTATTAATCCAACAAACTTTGTAAAATCTCTTGTATGTATGTACCTTACCTAAATAAACATTTATTTATTTATTATTTATTTATTTATAAGGATAGATGAGAGAATAATAGAGTGTCACCAGGGCGGGGCGAGGTACATAATATCTGATCTTAGAAAGAATGCCAACAGTTTTTGAAACTTTTTTTTTATATATTTAGAATGTGTCCCTGGAAATTCAGCTTGTGGTCATTAAGAACGCCAAGGAATTTGCCATCTACTTTGTTACAAATTTGGGTATTGTTAATCCTGAGATTTATTTAATTTGAGGATTTATTACCAAACAAAATATAGAAAGTTTTGTTAATATTGAGGGTGAGTTTCTTGGCAGTTAGCCAGTGATGGACTTTATTAAGCTCAGTATTCACTGTGACATTTAAAGCAAGGGGGTCAGGACTGGAGTAAATGAAGGTCGTGTCGTCAGCAAATATAATTGGTTTGAGATGTTGGGAGGCATTTGGAAGGTCATTAATGTAGATGAGAAAGAGGAGAGGGCCAAGTATGCTGCCCTGAGGAACACCAATGTTGATGGATAGGGTGGGAGAAATTGAATTATTCACAGAAACATACTGGAGCCTGTCAGGAAGGTAAGACTTAATGGAGTGACCTCTGACTCCATAATGTTGTAATTTAAGAAGACCGTTTTGGTGGTTAACAGTGTCAAAAGCCTTACGCAGGTCTACAAATAACCCAACAGGGAACTAATTTTTATCAAGAGCTGTATGTATCAAGTTAATCATATTAATAAGTGCTTCGTTAGTGCTTTTTTGGGGTCTGAAGCCATATTGACAAGAGCTAATAATATTGAGTTTGGCTAGATAAGAGTAAAGCTGCTTGTAGATTAGTTTTTCAAATATTTTTGACAAGTTTGGCAGAATTGATATAGGTCTGAAGTTGTTAACATCAGTGGGATCACCACATTTGTGGACAGGGGTTACTCTCGTTTTTTTTTTTTTGGAATATCTGGAAAGGTTTGGAGTTCAAGTGACTTGTTGAAGAGCAATGCAATGGCAGGAGCTAAAAATCTGGAGGCTTTTTTGTAAATAAGACTTGGTATCTCCTAAAGGGCACTAGACTTGGTTTTAAGGGAAAGGATCATGTCAGTAACATCAGTGGAATTAGTAGGCATTAGGTACAGAGACTGTGGATAGTTACCTGTAAGATAGTCCTGAATATTAGTACTGGACGATGGAATGTCATTTGCAAGGGATGACCCAATGGAAGAGAAGAACCTATTGAACTCAAGAGCAGTGTCAGAGGCTGAAAGCAGACCATATAAGAAATAGAAGAGCTCCTAAGATACTGCCCTGTGGCACTCCAACGGTAATTGGTAGAGTGGAAGAAGTTGTATCATTGATGGTTACATATTGGTGTCTGTCACTAAGATAGGATCGGATGTAGTCAAGGGCAAGGCCTCGGATTCCATAATGCTGCAGTTTAAGTAAGAGGTAGTTGTGATTAACAGTATCAAAGGCTTTTCTTAGGTCAATGAAGAGTCCAATCGGAAACTCATTTTTGTCAAGGGCTGAGTAGATAACGTCAAGGAGACTAATGATTGCATCGTTGGTGCTCTTTTGGGACCGGAAGGCAAACTGGCAGGGGCTGAGTATGTCGAATTTTACGAGGTAGGAATAGAGCTGTTTGTAAATAATTTTTTCAAATATTTTTGATAGAATGGGTAGATTTGATATTGGTCTATAATTGTTTATGTCCGCCGGATTGCCTCCTTTATGGACTGGCGTTACTCTTGCTTTTTTTAGGATATGAGGGAAGGTGTGGCACTCTATAGATTTGTTGAACAGTAGTGCTATGGGTGGGGCAAGGGCATGGGAGGCTCTCTTGTACACAATGGACAGAATTTCCTGGTGTTCCCTGCCTTGGTTTTTAGAGAGTGTATGATGGACACAACATCTGCCGGGCTGATTGGTGAAAGGAGAAGAGAGTTTGGATAGCTGCCTGAGAGATATGTGTTAATATGTGTCTGAGTCTGTGGGATTTTACTGGCAAGATTAGCACCAACCGATGAAAAGAAACTATTAAATTCAGTTGCCATTTCTAAATCAGTTGACGGTATATCCCCATCCTTGTAGAGTTTTATTTGGTTATGTGAGTGTTGTTTAGTTCCTAGGATACTAGAGATTGTTTTCCAAGTGCTTTTCATGTTGCCTTTTGCTTCATTGAATCTATTCACATAATATGCAAGTTTTGCCTTTCTTATGATACTGGTAAGCATTGATGAGTACCTTTTAGCTACTTCCTTTGAAACTAGGCCAATCCTAAGTTTCTTTTCATATTCATGTTTCTTGTTGATTGAGTTGAGATTGCCACTTGTGAGCCATAGATTGTTTAGTCTTTTGTCAGTTACTTGCTTGGTAAGAAGGGGACAATGAAGGTTGTAGAGGCTTAGAGTTTTGGAGAGGAAGAGGTTAGCTAATGAATTTATATCCTGGGTATTATTGAATTCAGAATCCCAGTTAATATTGTGAAGTGCATCTGTAAGATTGCCTAAAGCTGATTCACTGTGTAGCCTAAATGAAAGTTTCTTGCTTTTTGGTGGTGTTATGTCCATGTTCGCTATGAGAAAGGTAGGATAGTGGTCAGTTGTTCTGTCGTAGATTATACCAGATACAAGGGAAGCTGTTATGTTTGTCCATATGTGATCCAAGGTAGTGGCTGATGTTTGAGTGACTCGGGTAGGTTTGGTGATTGTGGGGATTAGCATACAGGAGTTCATGCTGTTAAGGAAATAGTCAACTTGAGAGCAATTTTGTTGACCCAGGTCAATATTAAAGTCTCCTCCCAGAATGATGTGGTTTTTGTTGAGATTGTTGTTTATAATAAGATTCCTTAGGTTGTCTGAGAAAGAAGCTATGTTAGTATTGGGAAATCTATATATGGATCCATAGTCAAAGAGGATTTAAGGGATTTAATTGTAAACTGAGCAAAAGTATATTCACAGTAGTCATCTCTGTCACTAATAACACTGTTGCAGATAAATGTATCTCGGTAATATATAGCTGTGCCACCACCTTTTTATTAGGCCTACAGTTATGAATGGCTTTATAACCAGCTAAGTTGTAGAGTTGGGTATAGTCTTTATTTAGCCAAGTTTCTGTTAAAATAATGAACGATAGGTTAGTACCTAGTGCTGTGAGTAATGCATTTAAATCGTCAAAATGTTTACCAAGTGATCTAACATTTTGGTTGTAAACTGATAGACAGGTGCTATTTTGAAGTTTGTTTTTAGCCTGGTGTGCTGTGAAATACTTGCAATAATGATGATCAATGTGCTGGTTGTGTAGATATGAGACAGAAGATTTTGATCAGGATCAATATCAGTGTGCATAGAGATGCAGAGGGATCACGATACAAGATACACGATAAAGCAAAACACAAGAATAAAAGCAAATACAATAAAATAGTAACAATTTAGAAGTAAAATAAAGATCAATAGATAGCCAGGAGGACACAGAAGTTACATAAAATAAAAAACAAAAAATCAGTAGAGACTGACAATATAAATGTAAAATAAAAAATAAGAAAAATAATAATCATAAAGTAAAATGATCTTGAAGATAATATATAGCAAATGATCTTGATCTTGATCTTGAAGATCAATATATAACAAAAAATAAAGAGACAAATAATAATCGTAATGTAAAGATAATCTTAAAAATCAATTATTTAATATAGCTTAGTTGTGAACCTATAATTAGTATGAACTTAAGAAAAAAAATGAGCTCAGTAAATAATTACATTAAATGGTGTATAAATCAAATTACAATTAAATTTAAAAATTATAAGCAAAAACAAAAATAACAGGGAAAGATTATATTTATGAGCAAGATTTTACTAAGACACTGAGGTAAATGCTTACATAAATACAAAGTCTGCTATAATTAGAGAATAATTATAGCAAAACACAATAATAAATGCAAGTAAACAAAAGATTTGAAACAATTAGAAGTAGAATAAAGGTCACTAGATAGCCATGAAGGATACACAAGTTTGGTGGAGAGAACAAAAAAAAAAAAAACAGTAGACTGTCAAGATGAATATATACAAAATTGACAAATGATGATTGGAAAGTAAAATAATCTTAGATAATTAATTATATTTAGCTTAGGTCTTTAACCTATAATTAGTATGAACCTAATTAAGGGAACAAAATGAGATCAATAATTAATTTCAATAAATGACATAAATCAGAACAATTAAATTTAAAATTTAAAAAAGAATAGGGTAAAATTAGATCTAAGAGTAAGATTTTACAATGATACTGAGGTAGATGCTTGCATATAAACGATCTGCCTAATGTCTCTAATATTCAAACCTATATTGTTTGCTGACGATACTACCCTTATCTATTCAGACCTCAACCCACATACACTAAATAATGTTGTGAATAATGAATTAAAAAAGTCCACTTATGGATGTCAACTAACAAACTAACATTAAACATAGAAAAGACTTACTACATCTTATTTGGAAGCAAATCATCAAATGCAATTCAGCTACAGATTGACAATATTAACATCAGTAATAAAAATGATGGCAAGTTTCTTGGCCTATTTCTAGACAAGAAACTCAACTTCTGCACCCACATTCAACACATAACTAAGAAAGTCTCTAAGACAGTTGGTATACTCTCTAAAATAAGATATAGTCACTGCTTTCACAGCAAAGCGGTTAAGTTCTGTGGGGAAGAAAATGTATTACCATGATTTGGTGTCTAACCGACTAAGTAGTGCGCGCACGCATCGAGCGGAGTACTTCAAATCGCGCCCGCGGACTCAGCGACCTCTTGCTCGCCTCCTCCTCGACAGATACACTACAAAATGCCACCCTCCTCCCGGGAAACCCTGCTTCCCCGGTTTTACTTTCCAAAGGAAGACGCTAAAGCAGTTTGCTGGGGACACTTGTTCCATCTTGCAACGAATTTGTGTTACCTTGGGGGTGCTCCGACGTAGGAACCCCCAAAGTGATAAGCCAAGAATACCAAGAATTGGAATTACCGTAAATTCAATCATGCAACTTTCAATTAGAGATGTCTCTTCACTGTATTTGATTTAATACATTATCATTATAATGGCTATCCATTAATTTTATTTCTGTATAGTAATTTATGGTTATTCACTAATCATTATTAGTCACCATAATTAATTCCCCTTTAATTATATATTTATTCGTTATAATGAGCTATTATGCTTCTTCATTTAAGGATTATCAATTGTTTAATCAATAATTATGATTATTATTATTAATTAATTATTTGTATTTATTTAATAATTAATTATTTGTATTTATTTAATAATTAATTATTTATTATTACTGTATTATAAAAATAAAATAAGTCCCCCCACTCTATGAGCGTTTTTCTTCCAACCGCAGAAATTATGTTCCTAAGTCTGCTCTCCTCTCACTATATTATGCATTAATCTACCCCCGTATCTTAATTATGGTATCTGTGCATGGGGGTCTACCACTGCAAACCATCTTAAGCCCATCATCACACAGCAAAAATCTGCTATCAGAATAATAACTAACTCTGCTTTCAGACAGCACTCAGCTCCCTTGTTTAAATCCCTAAACTTGCTAAATACTAACTCCCTCCACACATTCTCTTGTGTCAACTACATTTACAAAAAACTGTTCTTAAATGCAAACCATGCTCTGAAACTCTCCCTGGACAGATGTAATAGGACCTATTATCACCACACACCAGAAATAGATATCTCTTTGATATCCCCAGGGTCAAACTTAATCTGTGTAAACACTCTATGTAAATTAAGGGACCTAGTCTATGGAACTTACTCCCTAGTGGATTGAAAAGCTGTCAAACATTTGCCTTATTTAAAAGCAAAACCAAAAAGTACCTATAAATAATAAATAAATAAATGTTTATTTAGGTAAGGTACATACATACAAGAGATTTTACAAAGAATGATGGATTTATAGATAGAGCTAGTACATACAATGCCTAAAGCCACTATTACGCAAAGCGTTTCGGGCATGAAAAACATTAAATGACTAAGGCTTAATACTAATTGAGTATAAAGAATAAAATGTGTTGAGAACAAATAAAAATAAAGATAAAAAAAGGGGGGGAACATGGCTGAAAAAGCAGCACAAATACAATTAGGTCGACAAACAGCGTTAATTAAAAACACAGACATGGATTGACAATAGAGGGGTAAGGTAGGTTACAGGGAATTTATTAGGTATAGCTTCGTTTTTATCTTAAACTGGTTGAGAGAGGTACAGTCTTTAACATGGTTGGGAAGGTCATTCCACATTCTGGGTCCCTTGATTTGTAGAGCATTTCAAGTTTGATTAAGTCGTACTCTTGGAATATCAAAACTGTATTTATTTATGGTGTGGTGCTCATGGGTTCTGTTACAACCTTCAATGAAGCTTTTGAGGTCAGGATTGGCATTACAGTTCAGCGTTTTATAAATGTATAATACACACGAAAGAATGTGCAGTGACTTAATATCTAACATATTCAGAGATTTGAGTAGGGGTACCGAGTGATGTTTGGGGCCAGAGTTGGATATTGTCCTAATAGCAGCTTTGTGTTGAGTAATTAGAGGACGTAAATGATTTTGTGTAGTAGAACCCCAAGCACAAATACCATAGTCGAGATATGGATAGATGAGGGAGTAATAGAGAGTCTCCACGGAAGGGCGGGGTACATAATATCTGATCTTAGAAAGAATGCCAACAGTTTTTGAAACTTTTTTTGATATATTTAGAATGTGTTCCTTGAAATTCAGCTTCTGGTCAATGAGAACGCCAAGGAATTTGCCATCTAATTTGTTACAAATTTGGGTATTGTTTATTTTGAGATTTATTTGATTAGAGGATTTATTGCCAAACAGAATATAGAAAGTTTTGTCAATGTTAAGGATGAGTTTGTTGGCAGTTAGCCAAAGATGGACTTTATTTAGCTCAGTATTTACTGTGGCATTTAGAGCAAGGGGGGTCAAGACTGGAGTAAATGAAGGTTGTGTCGTCAGCAAATAGAATTGGTTTGAGGTGTTGGGAGGCATTTGGAAGGCCATTAATGTAGATGAGAAAGAGGAGAGGGGCCAAGTATGCTGCCCTGAGGAACACCAATGTTGATGTGTAGGGTGGGAGAAATTGAATTATTCAGAGAAACATACTGGAGCCTGTCAGTAAGGTAAGATTTGAGGTATTGCAGGGAGTGTCCTATGACTCCATAATGATGTAATTTAAGAAGAAGGTTTCGGTGATTGACAGTATCAAAAGCCCTATGTAGGTCCACAAATAACCCAACAGGGAACTCATTTTTATGAAGAGCTGTATGAATCAAGTTAATCATACTATTAAGTGCATCGTTAGTGCTTTTTTTGGGTCTGAAGCCATATTGACAAGAGCTAAGTATATTGTGTTTGGCTAGATAAGAGTAAAGCTGCTTGTAGATTAGTTTTTCAAATATTTTTGACAAGTTAGGCAGGATTGATATAGGTCTGTAGTTGTTAACATCTGCGAGATCACCACATTTGTGGACAGGGGTTACTCTCGCATTTTTTAGAATATCTGGAAAGGTTTGGAGTTCAAGTGACTTGTTGAAGAGCACTGCAATAGCAGGACCTAATTTCATCTTCTTAGTTTCCTACACTGAGCTTTAAATTTGCTCTGTACCTAGTGTTACCCAATCTCCTTCTTTTTATGTATTTAACCCAAACAACCTTATCATTGTGTTCATTGCTGTATTCTTTTATGTGCTAGCCATATGCTGTATTGTGCCTACCAATTTTTGTCAACTACCATTCACGCTGTCATTGCAATCAATCTGAGCTACCTATGTGCTTTAATATACCTTCAATTTTCTCTCATCTTTATTTTTTTTCTTGCCTTGTAACTGTTATTATTTTTTATAAATTTTGCAAGTATTTACCTACTTAAAATTTTCTTAGATTAAGGACCTGCCCGAAGCGCTGCGCGTACTAGTGGCTTTACAAGATTGTAATTAGCATATTATGTATCCTCACAATCCCAATGTACCTTCTTGTTTACGCAATAAATAAATAAATAAATAAATAAATAAATAAATATAACTAACACGAAGGACTCCTCTTCACGAGATTCACCAGCTATAATCTTTTGTTTATGTTCCAAAATTTCTCGCACAGGGCGCACGACCTCCCCACTATCCCAGGTGGGCTTGGGCCTTTCACAGGAGCGCGCTGGAGAGCGCGGTAAATTCTGAAAAGTGTATACTTTTTTCAACTTTGTCAGCTCAATTCTCGTCCTAAGATTTTCAATTTGGTATCAATGTGTTCGCAATAGAATTCTCTACATGACTAAATGCATATATACTCCAAAAGCCCGGCTTACCATCCGCAACTAACAGAGGAAGTGAAAGAAAGTTACCCGGGCGCGCACAAGAGGGATAAAATGTTTACACTCTTTTCAGTTTTGTCAACTCAGTTCTCGTGCTAGTTCTTTCATTTTGGTATCAATGTGTTCGCAATAGAATTCCCAACAGAAGTATATGCATATAATGTAAAACGCAGCAGCGATCTCCACCCGTTGACGTGATGAAAACAGGGCCGCGGTTACCAGAATGAGAGCTCTGCGCCACCCAAAGTGCCTCTCATCACATTAGAGGGCGCGGTAATTCTGAAAAGTGTATACTTTTTTCAACTTTGTCATCTCAGTTCTCGTCCTAGGTTTTTCAATTTGGTATCAATGTGTTCGCAATAGAATTCTCTACAGGACTAAATGAATATAAATCCCAAAAGCCCAGCGAGAAAGTGAGAGTTTCTTACCCGGGAGCGGGCAAGAGCTCACTCTTCACTTTGGACATCTCAATTCTCGTCCTAGGTCTTTCCTTTTGGTATCATTGAGTTCGCAATAGAATTCTCTACCGGATTATAAGCATATATAAAGTCCAAATGTCCGGCATACCACCCACAGCAAACAGAGAATGTGACAAAGCGTTAACCCCGTGAGCGCTAATGAAGAGCAATAAAATGGGTATTCTGTTTTCAACTTTGTTACCTCAATTCTGATCCTAGGTCTTTCATTTCGGTATCAATGTATTCGCAATGAAATTCCCTACAGGTGTATATGCATATAATATCCAAAACCGGAACAAAGTCTTCCCGAAAACGCCTCTACTGTTGCCGCACTGAGGACTCAATGCTGAGTCTTCTCCAGTCGAAAGGTGTAATTAATTGAAATCGATCCCAGTGTTATGTAGTAGAGAAAAATTGACTTATATCCAGTTTACGTAAAGCTATGAGTGGTCGACAGTACACTTAGATGACGGAGCAAACTTACGAAGGTTTTCTTCTTAGTGTAGCTACCTGAATACCGACGTAGCCGCCACGAAGGCGTTAAGAAGAAAAACATTCGTAAGTACCTTCGTGAATCTGGCCCCAGCACTCCATGATGATAAGCTACTGAATGCCACTATAAAAACATATGTATCTTCACTTGAGCTTTATATATGTCTATGGTAACGAATTTAAAATGAAGCTTATATTTCTATCTTTCTTAAGACATAAAACATTTGCGTTTATCAACGAATTTATGTGAAATAAGCATAGTTCTGACCCAGCAAAACATTTTCATGTTTTTAAACATCCTAAAAACGACATTTCATTGTTTTCAGCAAGTTTATAATTACGTTTAGAAAAGGTTCTTTGAGAACTTTTATATACAACCTTAGAACGTAAATAATTAACATTTCTAAAAACTTTTTTATAATCTTTTAATTACCTACATTAAAACGTTTAGGGTAAATTAGGGTATAATAATTTTTTAATTCATATCTGAAATAGAAAGGGAGAGAAAGAAAGAAGACATATCTGAGAAAGAAATGGACATCCTATATATGTATGTGTAAATTACAAATAAATAGGGTACAAAAAGAGAATTAAAATATTATATTTATTTAATTAAGAATGAGTAATACAACAAAATATATGTAATAGCTCGAAATATATAGACTATATCTATAACAGAATATAAAAGTAAAAATCTATATATGCAATATGTGAACACAATAGATTTTGTGATCAAGCAGCCTGTGATTCATGTCATGCTGAGATCAGTCTGACGTTACAAGCAGTTATTGTTACTTAAACTAAAACAAGTAAAATTTTCCGAGTATACATATAACACTATAGTTTTTCTATGACTAATAATAAAAATCTATTAATCAAAAGTTTAGGACTGATTAACTAAAAATAAAAATCTACAAGTGAATGTAAACACAGTCAAGTATAATATTCATGTAGAAAGAGAAAGAAAAAGAGAGAGAGAAGGAAAGAAAGAGAAAGAAAGAAAGGGACAAAGAGAGAGAGAAAGAAAAGAAAAAACAGTCATGTATAATATTCATATTAGCACCATGCAATATAACTTAGATTAAGTAAAAATCTCAGACATTTTTAAATCAAATGAAATATGAGAGCCAGAGAGAGAGAGCGAGAGCCAGAGAGAGAGAGCGAGAGCCAGAGAGAGAGCGCCACAGAGCCAGAGAAAGAGAGAGCCAGAGAGAGAGCGTGAGCCAGAGAGAGAGAGAGCCAGAGCCAGAGAGAGAGAGAGCCAGAGCCAGAGAGAGAGAGCCAGAGCCAGAGAGAAAGAGAGAGCCAGAGCCAGAGAGAAAGAGAGAGCCAGAGAGAGAGAGAGAGAGCCAGAGAGAGAGAGAGCCAGAGCCAGAGAGAGAGCGTGAGCCAGAGCCAGAGAGAGAGAGAGTCAGAGCTAGAGAGAGAGTCAGAGCCAGAGAGAGAGAGAGAGCCAGAGAGAGAGAGAGCCAGAGAGAGAGAGAGCCAGAGAGAGAGAGAGCCAGAGAGAGAGAGAGAGAGCCAGAGAGAGAGAGAGAGCGAGAGCCAGAGAGAGCGAGAGCGAGAGAGCCAGAGAAAGAGAGAAAGAGAGAGAGAGAGAGAGAGAGAGCCAGAGCCAGAGAGAGAGAGCCAGAGAGAAAGAAAGAGCCAGAGCCAGAGAGAGAGAGAGCCAGAGCCAGAGAGAGAGAGAGCCAGAGCCAGAGAGAGAGAGAGAGCCAGAGAGAGAGAGAGAGCCAGAGAGAGAGAGAGCCAGAGAGAGAGAGAGAGAGAGAGAGAGAGAGAGAGAGAGAGAGAGAGAGAGAGAGAGAGAGAGAGAGAGAGAGAGAGAGAGAGAGAGCAAGAGAGCCAGAGAGAGAGAGCGAGAGAAAGAGAGAAAGAAAGAGAGAGAGAGAGAGAGAGAGAGAGAGAGAGAGAGACAGACAGAGAAAGAGAGAGACAGACAGACAGAGAAAGAGAGAGACAGACAGACAGAACAAAATTAAGGCAAGGAGAGAGAAGACAGAACAGAAACAACAGAGAGAGGAGAGAAATGAGAAATCATTGAAGAGAAGGGGAAGAGAAACACAAGATAAGAAAAAGATACAAGAAAAATATACAAGATAAAAATGACATAATGAATACCACAAATATAAAAAGTAAAGGAAGAGAGAAGCTAGAAGAGACAGGAAACGAGAGGTGTTAGAAGAGAGGAGGAAAGGAGAGATTAAAAGACAAGAAAAACAGGAGAGAAACATAAAAGAAATAAAAAAAAGGGACATGTGTGAGGAGAGAAAATAAAGAGACCAGAGAAGACCATATATCAAGAGTGTGAGGATAAAGACTTATATATTTTCTTAGTAGACATCCTCTGGCTCTTGTTGCCCCTCTTGTATACGAATTGTACTTGCAAGTTTTCCCTGAAAAGATATTAACAAAATTAATATTTAATTATTTATTTATATAAATTACACACACACAAACTTTATATATATATATATATATATATATATATATATATATATATATATATATATATATATATATATATATATATATATATATATATATATATATATATATATATATATATAATTTCGTAAACCTCACCCTGTAAACATTCATGTTTCTACATGTTAAACAAGCTACGAGGATGAGGGAAGGGGATGTTCCCTCCATGCTGGATATTATATTTACCAGGAAAGAGAAAGATATATTTATCATTCAGTACCTCCCTCCTTTGGTACCTCCCTTTTCCTCCTTTCAGTACCTCCCTCCTTTTACCCAAGTGACATGGTCACTTGGGTAAAAGTGACCATGTCTTTTTGGGAATAAAGTATGCAATGCATTATAATCTGGAAGAAAATGAGCTTGAAGCAGTTGAAAAACCTGACTTGTGGAGAGGTCATTATGGGGAACTCAGATATTTCCTTAAGGAATTTGGCAAACACTTGCTGTTAGGACATGAAGTAAATGAGATGTATATCAAGTTTTGTGAAATATATGATAATGGCACAACAAAATTTATACTAAAGCAGAGATGCAGAACTAGGAAAAAGGGAAAAATTGCCCAAACATACAAGCAATACAAAGATGCGAGAAACAACAATAGCAGTAAGGAGAGGGGCAGAAAGACTATGACTTTTGGTCATATTCAACAACACAAATATACATACACACACACACATTATTGGAAAAAATTGGAATTGGAATATTGGAAAAAATAATTAAAACTAAATGGGTAGAACACCTGGAGAGAAATGATATAATTTCAGACAGACAGTATGGTTTTCGATTTGGAAGATCCTGTGTATCGAATTTACTCAGTTTCTATGATCGAGCAACAGATATATTACAGGAAAGAGATGGTTGGGTTGACTGCATCTATCTGGACCTAAAAAAGGCATTCGACAGTTCCACATAGAGAGGTTGTTCTGGAAACTGGAAAATATTGGAGGGGTGACAGGTAAGCTTCTAATATGGATGAAAAATTTTCTGACCGATAGAAAAATGAGGGCAGTAATCAGAGGCAATGTATCGGACTGGAGAAATGTCACAAGTGGAGTACCACAGGGTTCAGTTCTTGCACCAGTGATGTTTATTGTCTACATAAATGATCTACCAGTTGGTATACAGAATTACATGGACATGTTTGCTGATGATGCTAAGATAATAGGAAGGATAAGAAATTTAGATGATTGTCATGCCCTTCAAGAAAACCTGGATAAAATAAGTATATGGAGCACCACTTGGCAAATGGAATTTAATGTTAATAAATGCCATGTTATGGAATGTGGAACAGGAGAACATAGACCCCACACAACCTATACATTATGTGAGAAATCTTTAAAGAATTCTGATAAAGAAAGAGATCTAGGGGTGGTTCTAGATAGAAAACTATCACCTGAGGACCACATAAAGAATATTGTGCGAGAAGCCTATGCTACGCTTTCTAACTTTAGAATTGCGTTTAAATACATGGATGGTGATATACTAAAGGAATTGTTCATGACTTTTGTTACGCCAAGCTAGAATATGCAGCTGTTGTATGGTGCCCAACAACAGAAGTTGGCCCATATCTTAAGAAGCACATCAACAAACTGGAAAAGGTGCAAAGACATGCTACTAAGTGGCTCCCAGAACTGAAGGGCAAGAGCTACGAGGAGAGGTTAGAGGCATTAAATATGCCAAAACTAAAAGACAGAAGAAAGAGGTGATATGATCACTACATACAAAATAGTAACAGGAATTGATAAAATCGACAGGGAAGATTTCCTGAGACCTGGAACTTCAAGAACAGGAGGTCATAGATTGAAACTAGCTTAACACAGATGCTAAAGAAATATAAGAAAATTCACTTTCGCAAATAGTGGTAGCCGGTTGGAACAAGTTAGGTGAGAAGGTGGTGGAGGCCAAGACTGTCAGTAGTTTCAAAGCGTTATATGACAAAGAGTGCTGGGAAGATGGTCTCATCCTGTAACTACACTTAGGTAATTACACACACACACTATATATATATATATATATATATATATATATATATATATATATATATATATATATATATATATATATATATATATATCTATATCTATATATATATATATCTATATATATCTATATCTATATATATATCTATATCTATATATATATCTATATCTATAAATATCTATATCTATATATATCTATATATATATCTATATATATATATATATATATATATATCTATATATATATCTATATATATATATATATATATATATATATATATATATATATATATATATATATATATCTATATATATATATCTATATATAATATATATATATATATATATATATATATATATATATATATATATAGATATATATATATATATATATATATATATATATATATATATATATATATATATATATATATATATATATATGTCGTACCTAGTAGCCAGAACTCACTTCTCAGCCTACTATGCAAGGCCCGATTTGCCTAATAAGCATAGTTTTCATGAATTAATGT
>NC_091187.1:4929266-4969266 GCF_040958095.1 Procambarus clarkii | reverse complement strand
AATTGATTGTAGAAGAGACTGTTTGAGCCTGAGTACAGTGTAACTAAGTAATTCGGTTTATTTGTGCCAATATCGAGTGTGCGAGTTTCTAGTAGTATTGGAGAATTTAAAGAAACCGCGCGCGTGAATCTAGCAAACAAGCAAATTTAGCGCAGAGAGTCCATTGCGATCAGCTGTTCTTGACACTTGATGAGGAGGGGGAGGTGTTGCCACCTAATGATCGCGGACTATTCGTGGGAACTTCCGGCCGCGTCAGGATTTGCCGATTTATTTGTTGTTGTTTGGCTTTGTGACATCTTTCATACATTTTAAGTAAAATACAAAACTATCTTATTGTTTTTATCATTCCCTCCATTGATCTTGTGGCTATATTATACTGGTAAACATAGAGTGATAACCTTAAGTACCTGCCTGATTCCTGATCTTTTGAGTGTGTCCTTGCCAAGGCTACCGCTGAATACACCAGTCCACTGATGGTGTTATTGGCCACCTTAAACACCAATTGGCGACTTTGTGATTAACCGTAGAGCCCTATTGTTGGGGAGGGCACACGACGGTCGATGTGATCGAGTCGTGTTCTCACTCTTTCTTAATAAGAGGCCGTTAAGATTGACTGGGAGACTCTCCTGGCGTGCAGTGGCGCCGTGAGGATCGAGGGAAGACCCGCAGGGCTACGGTGAGTTACCTTGAGCATAACTATTGCTTACCCCAGAGTAAGGGTAGAGAATAATAGAGAGGTGAAACCCCCAACATTGGCGACCTTGCCAGGATACCGATCGAAGTAAAGGTTGCAGTGGTACTTGGCAGTGGTGTTAGAGATCAGGTGAAGGTTATCACTCGTAGCACAAGATGGAGGATGATAAAGTAGCGAGGTTTATTGACTCTAGAGACGAACAGGTGCTGGAAGAGTGCACCAAGGCACAGTTACAGGCTATAGCGGATCATTTTGGAATAAAGCTGAAATCTGCCCGAGTTGGTGAAAGAAGACTAGAGATAATGGCTCAGCTCAAGGCTCGAGACGAAGCTTTGGGGGAGGAACGGCCCCAAACACCTGCCAGTGAGGGTGAACGCCTGAGTATTGGTGGAAGCAGCAGGGGATCCAGCGGCAGCAGGCACAGCGTGAAGCTGGAAATAATGAAACTGCAGCTGGAAGCACAGCAGCGCAAAGAAGAGCGAGAAGCACAGCAGCGCCAAGAAGAGCGAGAAGCACAGCAGCGCAAGGAAGAGCGAGAAGCAGAAGCGCAGCTGAGGAGAGAAGAAGCACAGCAGCGCAAGGAAAAACGAGAAGCAGAAGCGCAGCAGCGCAAGGAAGAGCGAGAAGCACAACAGCGTAAAGAAGAGCAAGAAGCACAGCAGCGCAGAGAAAAGCGAGAAGCAGAAGCGCAGCTGAGGCGTGAGGAGCTACGCCGGGAAGAGCAAGAGCGAGAAGCACAGCTACGCAGGGAAGAACACGAACAAGAAGTTAGGCTGAGACAAATGGAAATAGAAGCCAAAAAGGAAGTAGAGCTGAAGCGAATTGAACTGGGACTAGGTGCCCCTGCCCCGCCACAGGAAGACCGACGAGTGAGGGAACGAGACCTGCCGGTCTTTGTACCTAGTGAAGCCGAAAGTTTCTTCGACCACTTTGAGAGAGTTGCTGCTATGAAGAGGTGGCCGAGGGCGGAGTGGGCGGAGTTGGTCCAAGGGAGGCTCACAGGTGAAGCTCGTGAAGCCTTCACTATGCTCGACTTCCAAGAATGCACTAACTACGATGCGGTAAAACGAGCTGTGCTCCGTTCCTTTAAGCTCACGCCAGAGTGTTACCGGAAGAGGTTTAGAGAATGTACCCGGTTGCCAGGAAAGTCGTATGCGGAGACGGCGAGGGACATAGAAAGAAAGCTCCTTAAGTGGCTGGACTCTGAAGAAGCGGGGTCGGCCGAAGAAATCAAGGAACTAATGGTCATGGAAAAGTTTATGTCCGTGCTCTCTCCTGAGATCAGGATGAGGATAAAGGAGGCGGACATAAAGAACCTGAGGGCCGCAGCCGACCGGGCCGACATGTTAGAAGAAGCCCTACGCCCACGCCGAGAGGGACAGAACCGACCACCCGCATACGTCGGAAACGATCGGAGTTATAGAAGGACGGATGGATGGAGGAGAGGAGCGAGTTCTCCCAAATCCCACCTCTCAAGTTGGAACACCCGAGGATCAAAAGGTACTGTAGAACCAATCAAGAAGAACCAAGCGGAGAGCTCGGGAGCTGTCGTTGCGACCAAGGAGTCAACAAGCGGTGCGGGAAAGACGCAGGGGGCGACGGCCGCAGGAGGCAGTGCTAAGGCGAGCGGTGGCGGATGGTCTCCGCCGAGGGGCCGCTGCTACAATTGCGGAATACCCGGACACGTCGCACGGGAATGCAGACGCCCTAAGCAGCGGGGACACATTGCTTTAGTGATGTTCGAGGACCAGAGGGCCGAGAGAGTGCGGGATGAACCCGTGCTGAGTGGGGAGAAGAAAGTTCTCCCATTCGTGTGTCAAGGAACCGTAAGGATGGGGGACGCAGACCCCATCCCCGTGAAGATCTTAAGAGACACCGGGGCTGACTTTACCCTGGTAAGTGAAACCCTGTTCCCCGAAGGTTACGAAAGTACCAGTGTGGGGGTGGCAAGTGTGACCACTGTGGGAGGCCCAGTGAGGATGCCCCTTCACCAGGTGACTTTAAATTCCGACTATGGCTGCCAGACCCTAGTGGTGGGAGTCTGTACATCAATGCCCAAGATGGAGGCGCAGGTCATCTTGGGGAATGACGCGTGTGGAGGATATGTCCTTCCGAATCTTGTGAAAGGCGAAGAATGCCTAGAACAATACAAGGAGACGGGCGGAGAGTGGAACGCCTGTGGGGGCGAGAAGGGAATCGCACCGGTGGCGTTCCCAGTTTGTGCGGTGATACCAAGACGACGCGAAGAACAAGGAGGTTGTGGATCTGATGGGGCTGAGGAGACAACTGACAGCCCGGGAATAGATCGCCTCTTCGTAGAACCCGGAGAACGAGCGGAGGGCGGAGACAGCCCAAGTGGTGAGTTGCAGGTGACCCTCACCAGTTCTCTAGGGGTAGACCGCGCTCGTCTTGAACAGTTGCAGCAGGAGGAGTTCCCCGATTTGATTAGTGAGGCCCAAGGAGGACGTGTTGGTCCTGAGAAGGCTACTCATTTGTACCTTCAAGACGGCATGCTGATGAGGCAGTGGAGACCTGTGAGGGTGGAGGCCGGGGAAGAGTCCCTAAGCACGAGGCACCAGGTAGTGTTGCCGGCCCAGTGCCGAGCGGCCGTGTTGGACCTAGCGCACTCCGTGGACTCTGCAGGTCACCTGGGAGTGACGAAGACGCTGCGAAGGATCAGGGATTACTTTTACTGGCCAGGTATGGACGCCGAGGTGAGGCGCTATTGTAAGACGTGCTTACCATGCCAGAGGGCAGGGAAGAGCCAGTCCGCGATACCGAAGGCCCCATTGATCCCTGTTCCAGCGTTTGGGCCTGCTTTCGAGCGTCTGCTAGTTGATGGAGTGGGTCCTTTGCCAAGGACGAAGAAAGGGAACACCTACCTAATGACAATAATGTGCACATCCACCAGGTTTCCGGAAGCCGTCCCGATGCGACGTTTAACATCGCAAGGAGTAGCCAGCCAACTGCAGCGATTTTTCTCGTGGGTAGGGATGCCCAAAGAGATCCAGACAGACTGCGCAAGCATTTTTCAGTCGAAGTGGTTCCGACAGACGATGGCAGGATGGGGAGTGACTCAGATTCGATCGTCGCCCTACCGACCGCAGTCGCAGGGGGCGATCGAAAGATTCCACTCCACATTGAAGACTGTGCTGAGAGTGTTCTGCGCAGAACAGGGGGCTGAGTGGGATGAGGCTATATACCCCGCGTTATTTGCCATACGCAACGCGGTGGTAGAATCACTAGGATTCTCACCATTCCAGCTAGTGTATGGACACGAGGTGAGAAGTCCCCTGTCCATGCTGAGGGATCAATGGACACCGGCAGCGACCGTGGGAACGGTGAACGAATATGTCCAGAAGTTTAAAGAACGTCTCACTCTAGCGAAGGAACTGGCTGGGAAGCACCTGAAGGAGGCGCAGCGTAAGATGTCGGAGTGGTACGACAGGAGAGCTGCGCAGAGGAATTTTCAGGCCGGATCACAAGTAATGGTTGTGCTGCCAGGTAAAGGTAGAGTGACCAAGTCGAGGTTCAAGAGACCGTACCGTGTGCTGCGACGGTTGGGTCCAGTGTCATACGAGATTGGGAAGCCGGATGGACCCCGAAAGAAACAGGTGTGTCCCGCGGGCCGCCTGAAACCTTTCTTCACTGTGAAAGGAAGAGCCGACAAGCAGGACGGAACGATGTCCCGAGAAACCCAGCGGACGACGGGTCTGAGTGTACCGAGGGACCGAGAACTCCCGGAGGAGGAAAGTAAGTGGTCCAGGGCGGACGGCACCAGTCTCACCGACACTGAGAGTCTGACAAGGATCAAGGTCAAGCACATCAAGGGGAAGGACGACGTAGTAGCGGACGCCCTATCCCGCATACACTAACAAGACATGACTCTTATTTTGAGGGGAGGGGTATGTGACGGAGTTCCCCCCCTTATAATTCTCCCACGCCTGCAATAAGAGTCATGTCTACTTTTCCCAAGCGTTCTCTACGTTGCAGGCTACAATTTGATATATGGGAGAGAGTGAAGTGTTCTCGGAGAGCCGAGAAATTTGTGAAATAGTGATATTTTTGGCCTGTGGTATAGGCCCTTTAGGGAGCCAAGATGGTGCTTACCTCTCTGATCTCCCGCCAAAACCGTGTGACGTCAGTGGCACCGGATTGGTCACCGACAGCAATGTGGCACCGGGAGCCAATGAAAACTTCCCGTAGCGAAAGTGACGTCACGAAGGAAGGGGGTCCGGCCAGCGCGCCGGGCTGGCGCCAGCAGTCAGACACGACACGTCATAGAGGTCGGACGTGCGACGGATGGTCTTGTCAGTAGGACAGTTGTACCTCGCTCCCGTGGATTTACGCGTCATCTGAAGTCCGCCAGTGCTCTGAGAAGTCTTCCCTAGTTCATGTGTTGAACCAGAAGAGGGAATTGACGGTTATTTGAGCAACAAGTGCTCCAGTCAGGTACTGTGCCAGTAGCAGTGAAGCCGTGCAGTGACGTACGTGACGTCTGTGGCAATTCACCAGTTCGTGACAGCGTAGTGGCAGACAGAGCCACTGGGTAGCTGAGGAAGAGAGGACTATTTGGGGAAACCGAACGACTGTAGCTGAGACGTAGGCGACAGCCGTTGCTGGGAGAAGACGACGGCCAGGAGACCGACTCCAACCTTCAAGAAGTCAAGGAGGAGGACGGACCTGCAGTGAGGAAGCACGGAGACGACGCGCTAAACGGTGGGACGACGAGAGGCTCTGGTAGGACACGACGACGTGTAGTGTGGGGGCGTTCCCTACACGAGGACCAGGAGCTACATCTCGACTCTCATCGGAGGATAGGGTGAAGTAGGTGGTTCTAGTTCCCTCCCCATTCCCCTTTAGTTAGATATATAATTCGGCTATATTATCTAGCCTGAAGATTTTATATGTCGTGAGCAAGTCTCACTTATGTCATGGTAAAGCACCAGGGTGCTAGACAGTACTATCAAGAGTGCTTGTAATATTCATGTTGATTATTGGTGTGTACAGACACCAGGAACCAGTGATAAATTTACTGTGTGGTGTATATCTTTCTATAGATTTTGATATGAACATATAGTGGTAAATTATATATAATATTATGCCAGTATTTGGAGGTTAGGCTATGTGCCCAGAAACTATTTATTTTCCATGTATTGATGATTGATTTATATACCATATATATGTCTATGTTCATTCAGTGAATAATCATCTGTGAGTACAGTGAATTATTGCGTTATCGCCAACGAGAGAAAGTACTGAAAACTCCAGTGTTAATATTTCATAATATATTGTTGGATAAATAACAGTGTAAGACCATTACAGTGAATCATTGTAGAATTGATTGTAGAAGAGACTGTTTGAGCCTGAGTACAGTGTATCTAAGTAATTCGGTTTATTTGTGCCAATATCGAGTGTGCGAGTTTCTAGTAGTATTGGAGAATTTAAAGAAACCGCGCGCGTGAATCTAGCAAACAAGCAAATTTAGCGCAGAGAGTCCATTGCGATCAGCTGTTCTTGACACTTGATGAGGAGGGGTTAGGTGTTGCCACCTAATGATCGCGGACTATTCGTGGGAACTTCCGGCCGCGTCAGGATTTGCCGATTTATTTGTTGTTGTTTGGCTTTGTGACATCTTTCATACATTTTAAGTAAAATACAAAACTATCTTATTGTTTTTATCATTCCCTCCATTGATCTTGTGGCTATATTATACTGGTAAACATAGAGTGATAACCATAAGTACCTGCCTGATTCCTGATCTTTTGAGTGTGTCCCTTGCCAAGGCTACCGCTGAATACACCAGTCCACTGATGGTGTTATTGGCCACCTTAAACACCAATTGGCGACTTTGTGATTAACCGTAGAGCCCTATTGTTGGGGAGGGCACACGACGGTCGATGTGATCGAGTCGTGTTCTCACTCTTTCTTAATACCAAGGCCGTTAAGATTGACTGGGAGACCTCTCCTGGCGTGCAGTGGCGCCGTGAGGATCGAGGAAGACCCGCAGGGCTACGCGTGAGTTACCTTGAGCATAACTATTGCTTACCCCAGAGTAAGGGTAGAGAATAATAGAGAGGTGAAACCCCCAACACATAGCAATATCTTACAAAGATACCTTCATCTGCAAGTGTCATTAGTAATAGAGACGACTATTGTGAATATACCTTTGCCAAGTTCTCCAGTAAATCCCTTAAATCCTCCTTGACTATAAGTGCCATCTATAGATTTCCCAATACCACATAGCTTCATTCTCAGATAACGTAAGGAATCTTATCATAAATAACAATCTCAACAAAAATCAAACCAACTTAGTGAACGGGTGAACAATGGTAATTGGTGAACAAAACATGCAGATACTTATATATAACCTGTGAATAGAGTGTAATAACACCAAAACTATTTGTTTATTGTTTTATGACCAATAATAATTGAATCACTAATATGATTCACTAATATATAATCCTAATAATAATCACTAATATATAATCCATTGAGCATGCTGCAATCTCTTTCAGTCTCTTTGCAATTTGAACAAGAGGGTTTTTAATTGATCGAACCATATTCTTAAAGTAAAGTAAATGAGATGTATTCCATATTTTGCAAAATATACGATGAAGGCACACAAACATTCATACCAAAAACTGAAGGGCAGGATTTATGAGGAGGACATTTGAGGCATTAAATATTCCAAAACTAGAAGACAGAAGGAAAAGAGGAGATATGATCACTACGTACAAAAACAGTAACAGGAATTGATAATCTTGATAGGGAAGATTTCCCGAGACCTGGAATTTCAAGAACAAGAGGTTATAGATTTAAACGAACTAAACAAAGATGCCGAAGAAATGTAAGATTTCTTATAACAAATATAACGTAACAAATGTAACACTTTTGCAAACAGAATGGTAAACGGTTGGAACAAGTTAGGTGAGAAGGTGGTGGAGGCCAAAACCGTCAAAAGTTTCAAAGCATTATATGACAAAGAGTGCTGGGAAAATGGGACACCACGAGTGTAGCTCTCCATCCATCTGATTGATAACCCAAATGAATTTTTCATGGATATGATACCAACATCAAATCATAAATTCAGATGTGATCCTATCCCCACTGGATTTTGAAGAAGCCATAGACAGTATGCCTATGCACTCTGCACCAGGCCCCTGACTCTTGGAACTCTATATTCATCAAGAACTGTAAAAAAACGTTATCGCAGGCCCTTCACATTCTTTGGGAGACAAAGCCAAGATACTTGGCATTATCCCTGACATACTAAAAACAGCAGAGATAGCACCGCCCCATAAAGGAGGAAATAAGGCAGAGGCAAAAAACTACAGACCGATAGCACTAACATCGCACATCATAAAAATCTTTGAGAGAATGCTAAGAAATAAGATCACAAAATACATGGAATCACAGCATCTCCATAACCCCAGACAACATGGTTTCAGAACAGGGCGCTCTTGCCTATCACAGTTGCTGGACCACTCTGACATGGCACTAGATGCCATGGAAGACAAACAAAACGCTGATGTAATTTACACAGATTTCGCAAAAGCCTTTGACAAATGTGACCATTGTGTTATTGCACATAAAATGCGTTCAAAAGGAATTACCGGAAAAATAGGCAGATGGATATACAACTTCCTGACTAATAGAACCCAATGTGTAGTAGTCAACAAAATAAAATCTGGACCATCAACCGTAAAGAGCTCAGTCCCCAAGGGTACTGTGCTTGCTCCAATACTTTTTTCTCATCCTCATATCGGACATAGACAAGGACACAACCTATAGTACTTGATCATCCTTTGCAGATGAAACTAGAATCTTCACGAGAGTAGGCAACATAGAGGACACGGCAAACCTCCAATCAGATGTAAATCAGGTCTTTCTATGGGCTACAGAAAATAACATGGTGATTAACGAACATAAGTTTCAGCTCATGCGCTACGGAAAAAATAAAAAATATAAAAACGGAAACCACTTACAAAACTCAGTCAAATCATAACATTGAACGGAAAAGCAACGTAAAGGATTTGGGTGTACTGATGTCAGAAGGCCTTACATTTAAAGATCACAATAAAGTAGCCGTCACAACTGCAAGAAAAATGACAGGATAGATAACAAGAACTTTTCACACTAGAGATGCTATACCGATGATGATAGTTTTCAAGACGCTAGTGCTCTCTAGAGTGGAATACTGCTGCATAATGAAAGCCCCTTTCAAAGCTGGAGAAATTACTGACCTATACTTATGCATTTATCTTCGGTTTAACACAACAGGCACCAGACACACGCTAGGCATCATACACACTAGGATAAAACAAACATTAGGCCAGAAGTCAGAAAGAATTCAAAGAATTTTACTGGAAAGGCTTGCTGTTAGGAAAGGAAGTAATTGAGATGAATTAATGCACAGTATGTCAATTTTGTGAAATATATGATAAAGGAACAAAAACATTTATACCAAAACAAAGATGCAGAACTAGGAAACAGGATTTGTTCAACTGAAATTTCAAGACGGCCAGAGACCAAAAGACACAAAAATGGAATCAATATACGAAGAGGCCAAACCCCCAAACATACCAGTAATACAAAGAGAAACAACTACACGGCATGCAGTGAGGAGAGAGGCAGAAAGAAATTTTGAAAAAAAGGAACAAACAAATGTAAAGTAGAACAAATCATATTTCTATAAATACAGCAACAACCAATTGCAGGTAAAGGATAATATTCAGAGCTTTTAAATGCATGGATGGCGAAATACTCAAGAAATTGTTCACGACTTTTGTTAGACCAAAGTTGGAATATGCAGCGGTTGTATGGTGCCCATATCTTAAGAAGCACATAAACAAACTGGAAAAGGTGCAAAGACATGCTACTAAGTGGCTCCCAGAACTGAAGGACAAGAACTATGAGGAGAGGTTAGAGGCATTAAATATACCAAATATACTACACAAATATATATACTACACATGCACAATAAACTACCCTACACAGGCTGAGTATGGTGTGTACAATAAATTATTAGCTAAAAGATAAGACTGAGTTTGTATAAATGGGGGTTAAGTCAGAGTGGGAAAATGTAAGTGGAGTGCCTAAAAACCCTGTCCTGGGACCTCTGTAATTCATAATATATACAAATAATTTAGACTCAGGTTTGATCAGCAATATTTGAAAATTTCCAGATGATACAAAAGGGATTTTTTTTCTGGATTCAGGATTATTTTTTTATGGCTGAAAACAGGTTTTCAGCAATAAAAGAAATACAGTATTGCTGGAACAACCGTCGACATCTTCAAGAGAAAACCTGAACATCTTCAAGAAGTGAAGATGACCTTGAGAAGAAGTATAGGTTAGGAATTGTCTCCAAAGAATTCTCAAAGAATTACTCGTTATTGCTATCCAAGATAATTAGACGAGCCAAAACTAAATACTACGAAGATAAATTTACCCAAATAAAGAGTACCTTACCTAAAAATATGTATGTACCTTACGTAAATAAACATTTGATTTTGAAGTGCCGGACAAACAAGGCTGTGGTGGATATGTGGGCCTGAGGGGCCTGTCCAAGCAACAGCCTGTTGGACCAAGCTCTCACATGTCAAGCCTGGCCTTGGAAGGGCTTGGTGAGTAGAACAACTACCAGAACCCTATAATGCATGTATCAAGGTATCCAGGCAGTGAGCACCACATAATGCAGTGCAGTCCTTTAAGAATAAGCACAGTAAGTATGGGCATGGAGGGGGTGCAGCAGTGGCTTGTGAAGGGCTGGAGAGTAAATGGACATGCCCAGGGGTAAAAGGCATTAGGGTAACAGAACATAGCCCATAAAAATAGTAATGACTGTGAATGAATAATTATATGAATGCAATAATACTTCATATCTCAATAGGAATACTAAGCAGGATGCAAGACAAGGTACTGATGGTGATAGTGGTTGGTACAAGTCCTCACATCCCCACAGACACCAGTAACAGCCCTCACCTCCCAACACAGTACCCTTGTAGCGAGTTAATCTTATACTCGCTTCATTATCTTATAGCATAACTAATTAACACTAATTACAGAAGCTACACAGGTGATACTTTGGTGTGAGTTGAGCGCACTGAGCGTCGGTATCGCTACACCCTTGTTCCTTAACAACCCTTTGGACCTTTATTACAGAAAAAATAGAATCAATTAATATAATAAAATATAAAATATAAGTGTTTACTTACGATAATACTATCGGTGGAACACAAAATCTTCTTCTTCTTGATAGTAGTGCAGTTTGCATGAAGGGTTAGTCCTCGCCATGACTGAACTCACGACAAAATGGCCGCTGTGTTGATATGGCGTCAGATGACGCTGTGACGTCACAGGTGAGGGACGCTTTGCGCATTACTCCCTCGTACTTAAAAAGTACTACAGGTACTTTTTGGTTTTATTTTTGAAAATGGCAGAAGTTGGACAGCTTTTCAAATCATTATAAGGGAGTGAGTTCCATAGACTAGGTCCCTTTATTTACATTTTTTTTTTTTTTTTTTTTTTTTTTTTTTTTTTTTTTTTTTTTTTTTTTTTTTTTTTTTTTTTTTTTTTTTTTTTTTTTTTTGAGATATATACAAGAGTTGTTACATTCTTGTACAGCCACTAGTACGCGTAGCGTTTCGGGCAAGTCCTTAATCCTATGGTCCCTAGAATACGATCCCCGGCCGCGAAGAATCGTTTTTTCATCCAAGTACACATTTTACTGTTGCGTTAAACAGAGGCTACAGTTAAGGAATTGCGCCCAGTAAATCCTCCCCGGCCAGGATACGAACCCATGACATAGCGCTCGCGGAACGCCAGGCGAGTGTCTTACCACTACACCACGGAGACTGTAAACACATAGAGTGTTTACATAGATTAAGTTTGACTCTGGGGATATCAAAGAGATATTTATGTCTGGTTGGGACGTGGCCATGTGTTCTATTACATCTGTCCAGGAAGAGTTTCAGAACAGGGTTTGCAGTTAGAAAAAGGGCTTTATAAACGTAATTTACACAGGAGAATGTATGGAGTGAATTTGTTTAGCATGTTTAAGGATTTGAACAAGGGAGCTGTGTGTTGTCTGAAGGTAGAGTTAGTTATTGTCCTGATAGCAGATTTTTACTGGATGATGATGGGCTTGAGGTAGTTTGCAGAGGTTGAACCCCAAGCACAAACACCATAAGAATGATAGGGATAGATAAGTGCATAATAGAGTGAGAGGAGAGCAGAGTAGGGTACATAATATCTGATCTTAAACAGTATACAATACAATACAATACAATACAATACAATACAACAATACAATTTTACAATACAATTTTATTTAGGTAAGGTACATACATACAATAAATAATTACAAGGATTGTTTAACTTATAGGTATAGCTAGTACATACAATGCCTAAAGCCACTATTACGCAAAGCGTTTCGGGCATGATAAACTTAAATGACAAGCTTAATACTAATTGAGCATAATGAGTAGAATGAAAACAAGAAATGAAAACATAGATGAAAAAGCAGCACAAATACAATTATGTCGACAAACAGCGCTCTTTAAAGAAAAAAACAGACATTGGTTGACAATAGAAGGGTAAGGTAGGTTACAGGGAATTTATTAGGTATAGCTTCGCTTTTAACTTAAACTGGTTTAGAGAGGTACAGTCTTTAACATGGTTGGGAAGGTCATTCCACATTCTGGGCCCCTTGATTTGTAGAGCATTTCTAGTTTGATTAAGTCGTACTCTAGGAATATCAAAACTGTATTTATTTCTGGTGTGATGCTCATGGGTTCTGATACAACCTTCTATGAAGCTTTTGAGATCAGGATTGGCATTATAGTTTAGCGTTTTATATATGTATAATACACATGAGAGAATGTGCAGTGACTTAATGTCTAACATATTCAGAGATTTAAGTAGGGGTACCGAGTGATGTCTGGGGCCAGAATTGGATATTGTCCTAATAGCAGCTTTGTGTTGAGTAATTAGAGGACGTAAGTGATTTTGGGTAGTAGAGCCCCAAGCACAAATACCATAGTTGAGATATGGATAGATAAGGGAGTAATAGAGAGTCACCAGGGCAGGGCGTGGTACATAATATCTGATCTTAGAAAGAATGCCCACAGTTTGAAACTTTTTTTTGATATGTTTAGAATGTGTCCCTGGAAATTAAGCTTGTGGTCAATGAGAATGCCAAGGAATTTGCCATCTAATTTGTTACAAATTTGGGTATTGTTTATTTTGAGATTTATTTGATTAGAGGATTTATTGCCAAACAGAATATAAAGGTTTTGTCAATGTTAAGGGTGAGTTTGTTGGCAGTTAGCCACAGATGGACTTTATTTAGCTCAGTATTTACTGTGGCATTTAGAGCAAGGGGATCAGGACTGGAGTAAATGAAGGTTATGTCGTCAGCAAGTAGAATTGGTTTGAGGTGTTGGGAGGCATTTGGAAGGTCATTAATGTAGATGAGAAAGAGGAGAGGGCCAAGTATGCTGCCCTGGGGAACACCAATGTTGATGGGTAGGGTGGGAGAAATTGTATTATTCACAGAAACATATTGGAGCCTGTCAGTAAGGTAGGATTTGAGGTATTGTAGGGAGTGTCCTCTGACTCCATAATGATGTAATTTAAGAAGAAGGTTTTGGTGGTTGACAGTGTCAAAAGCTTTACGCAGGTCCACAAACAACCCAACAGAGAACTCATTTTTTATCAAGAGCTGTATGAATCGAGTTAAGCATACTAATAAGTGCATCGTTAGTGCTTTTTTTGGGTCTGAAGCCATATTGGCAAGGGCTAAGTATATTGAGTTTGGCTAGATATGAGTAAAGCTGCTTATAGATTAGTTTTTCAAAAATTTTTGACAAGTTTGGCAGGATAGATATAGGTCTGTAGTTGTTAACATCTGTGAGATTACCACATTTGTGGACAGGCGTTACTCTCGCTTTTTTTTAGAATATCTGGGAAGGTTTGGAGTTCAAGTGACTTGAACTGTTACCAACTGTTTTAGAAACCTTTTTAGTTATGTGTTGTATATGGGTGCGGAAGTTGAGTCTCTTGTCTAAGTATAGGCTAAGAAACTTTCCATCATTTTTATTGCTAATGTTTTCATTATCTATCTGAAGCTGAATTGCATTTGTTGATTTGTTTCCAAATAAGATATAGTAGGTCTTTTCTATGTTTTGTGTGAGGTTTGTTGGTTGACGTCCACAAGTAGACTTTTTTTAATTAATTGTTTACAACATTATTTAAACAGGAGTGGGTTGGGGTCAGAGTAGATGAGTAGTATCATCAGCCAACAATATAGGTTTAAGTATGTTAGAGACATTAGGGAGATCATTGATGTATATAAGAAACAGGAGGGTCCTAGGATGCTGCTCTGTGGCACCTTTACGGTAAGTGGTAGAGTGGGAGAGGTTATATCATTGATGGCTTCATATTGGTGTCTGTTACTAAGATAGGATCGGATATGGTGATTGCGGGGATGAGCATACAGGAATTCATGCTGTTGAGGAAATAGTCTACTTGAGGGTTATTTTGTAGCCCTAGGTCAATATTGAAATCACCTCTGAGAACTATGTGATTTTTGTTGAGATTATTGTTTATGATAAGGTTCCTCAAGTTGTTATTGTATTTGTGTCTAGCTTCAGACACAAGCATGTTACAGTTATGTCTTAAAGAGTTGAGAGCAATTAAGGATGATAAAGAGTCACTTACAATTAATGTATCAAGTTTGGATACTTGTACACATTTCAGTGCAAGGAGCAGGCAAATAGTTCAGTCTGAAGGGTAGAGGCCCAGTTGTTTATACGGACTCCCCACTCAAAATATAAGTCATATCCTATTGCCAGGACAACTGCACTTCCAGCTGCACCCGTTGGGCGCTCTAGGAAACCTTCAGTGTATATGATTTGAGAGAGAGAATGCTCTGTGGACAGAGCATCAATATGGCTTAAGACGTTGAGCTTTGCCTCAAAACAAAGCTAGGACTGATCTCTAATTTGCTCCTTTGATGGAAAGGGAGGGATTAAAATTGAAAAGGGTGTAATTTCCTACAGTGCAGGAAAGTGCTATTGTTGTCTCTCTTGGTACAAATTATAAATCTGATACTTTCTGAGTTCAGTTCCAATTTTATTTATCTATTTGAAACAATGTTTACATTCAATAAAGAAATTCTGGAGGGCTTCTGTGCAACGGTTAGGATGAGCTAGCCTAAGCATTTTTATACCAATTTGACAGTTATTTTCAGTAACACGATAAACAACGCTCGGAATGTTAAGTTCCTTTCTCATATTAAGTATCTTTGTGGTACGAGGGCACCCAAGGATTATCCTCAAGGCTTCGTTCTGCAATTTTTCAAGCCCTCCAAGCTTTCTTTCAGGATGCCTTAAAGTTAGTTTAGTTCATTTATTATGCACCCCATACCCATCTTGTGGGCTGTAGTGGAAAGGGTTGCAGAGGCACATAATGGGCTCAGGGACTGAACCCCACAATTCATTTAGCTAAGCAAGTTACAATCTTGATGAGCTAGTTACAAAATTCAGTATAAGTCGTCACATCAACAATGGGTTCGAGATCGATCACAAGTACAGTTTCTAAATTAAGCAACTGACATATGTGGAGAGCTAGTGTTACAATTGATATGTTTGTCCTGCACACCGCCCCCCATCCAGTGGGCAGCGGTGGATAGGTTACAATCACTTAGTTACTACTTACAGTTAGCAAACTGGGGATATTTGGCTAAAATTTCTGGTACCAGATCATTTTGAATGAAATATTGACACATCGTTGGTACATTGGTTATAGAATTGTCTCTGAATTCACTATCATATAGTGACGGAGGGGTGTGCAAATAATTTTTGTTGACAGTTAACATTTGGTCAGGTCTACATCGGCAGATAATGAGAATTCCCAGAAATACTTGTAACCGAGTCTAAGCCGAGCAGTAGTAACATCTAGAAGTCTGCTGATTTTATTGGATGAACCATAGATGTGTGGCTCCTTTTGCATAATAGTATTGAATGAAAGTTAATGTCCCAAAACACTTTCGCGTTTTGGGCAAGTTACCCCTCCACTCTCTCCATTTTTTTTTGGACATTCCCTGGTAGTGTGCGGAAATACTGAAAAGTGTATACTCTTTTCAACTTTGTCACCTTAATTCTCGCCCTATGTCTTTCATTTTGGTATCAATGCGTTCGCAATAGAATTCCCAACAGAACTATGTGCATATAATGTCAAAGAGAGCAGCGCGCTCCACCCGCCGACAAGGTGAATGTAGGCCAAGGGTACCAGAAAAAGAAAGCTGAGCCACCCTCAGGCAACTCTCATTACATTAGAGAGGGTGATAATACTGAAAAGTGTATACCCTTTTCAACTTTGTTACCTCAATTCTCATCCTAGGTTTTTCAATTTGGCATCAATGTGTTCGCAATAGAATTCTCTACAGGACTAAGGCATATAAACTCCAAAAGCCCGGCTTACCATCCGCAACAAACAGAGTAAGCGAGAGTGTGTTACCAGGGAGCGCACAAGAGCGATAAAATGTATACACTCTTTTCATTTTGGTCACCCCAATTGTCATCCTAGGTCTTTCATTTTGGTATGAATGTGTTAGCAATAGAATTATCTACAGGTTTAAATGCATATAAACTCCAAAAGCAAGGTGTACCATCCGCACAAAACAGAGAAAGTGAGAGAAAGTAACCCGGGAGCACTCTAGTGCAATGTAATGTCAACACTCTTTTCACTTTGGTTACCTCAATTCTCGTCATATGTCTTTCATTTTGGTATCAATGTGTTTGCAATTGTATCTGCTGGCATTTACCCTTTGCTTGGATCTGAAGGGTTTTAGGCTCACCACGATGCAATCTGATAGTACCACACGTACGTGTATATACCTATCTTCAAGCAGCAATTCCACTCATTCAAACCGACTTATAATAGTTATCCATATATAAATGGTAATCTTTGTTCTACCTGTTAACCTGTCATATGAAGAAAGATTGTCAAAGCTTATATTACATTCTCTAGAAAAGCAAAGAATTAGGAGTGACATATGGTAGAGGTGCACAATGGGATGAATGGACATAACAAAGGGGACATTAATGGGGTATTAAAAGTAGCAACACAAGACAGAACTCGAAACAAAGTGTAAAAATTGGAAAAATTTAGATTTAGGAAAGAACTGCATGAGTAAATACACTGGGTTTGTACCTTAAGGTTCATGTATGCAATATTACAGAGTTCCAGTTAACTCCCATGCATGCAATTAATTTATGTTATGTTTATGTTTTTTATGTTAAAATGTTTTTGTTGATTTGTTTGTATATTTTCATAAGTAAAGCATGCTTACCGTCTTATTCCAAGTTTTATGATAACTTTACAAGGTTTAAAACATAAAGTTCAATATATATTCTGGTTTTCATACAGGAATTATACGTTAATATAACATCATAATAAACGTAATGATGTCGTGTAAATAACGTTTATACTGACGTCATATAAATGTTATATTTATGTTATAAGAACGTAAATTGGATAGCTTTACAGAAAGTAAACAAAAAAAACTAAATGTTGACTGAAAATTATTTATTCTTAAATATAAAGCATGAAAACATTATAATACCATAGCATTTACTATTATTTTTAAATTTTTACATAAATCTTAAAAAACTGTGTCTCAAGAATATATGTTTTTAGTTATATCCTTTGGTTTTAAGAATGCCAGATATACGTATTTATGTCAAAAGTTACAGTATTACCTTTGTGGCACCATTTAAAAACGTCCACAAACGTTCCGTGTTTGCTGGGGAGAGAGTTGCTCTGTCGATCAGTCTGTGCAGGGTTGGAGCTCGGCGATTATAAAAATACAAGTATCTTCGCTTTTTATTCAAATATCCCCATGGTAAAGTATTTAAAATGTAGCTTATATTTCTATCTTTCTTGAGACATAAAACTCTTACGTTTATTAAGGAATCTGCGTAAAATAACCATTGACCTGAAATGTATATTGCGGGTTTCCAGCTCTACGAGCCATTAAATATGCAACTTATATACAACAACAAATATCTTCGGTTTTTACTTTAAATATTGTCCTTTAAAAGTTTTGTGATATAGATCCTGTTTCCAACATGGACAACCATTTTGGAATCGCCACACAAGGGTTGACCCGATTGATACAAGGGTCAGATTCCATTAAGGTTCAGAACGCATTCACTGTGGGAGAGCTGTTTTCTTCAAAAAGTATAATCATGTGACATTTTTTTTTTTTTTTTTTTTGAAATATATACAAGAGTTGTTACATTCTTGTACAGCCACTAGTACGCGTAGCGTTTCGGGCAAGTCCTTAATCCTATGGTCCCTGGAATACGATCCCCTGCTGCGAAGAATCGTTTTTCATCCAAGTACACATTTTACTGTTGCGTTAAACAGAGGCTACAGTTAAGGAATTGCGCCCAGTAAATCCTCCCCGGCCAGGATACGAACCCATGACATAGCGCTCGCGGAACGCCAGGCGAGTGTCTTACCACTACACCACGGAGACTTAAACATTATGTTTAAAGAAACAATTCCAAGTACATTCTTTGATTAAAAAACATAAGAATAAATACAAGTGTTAATTTTAAATGACTAGATATAAACAAATTAAGAGGTTGGAAAAATGATATGTGGAACCAGACGAAAACATTGGAACGCTTAGGTGATGAGAGGGTAAACAACCGCCGCCATTTTAGCAGCGCCCGCCGGTGAGGTCCAGCACGAGCATTAAGGGAAAACCTTGACACAAACTGCACCTATCATAAAGAAGAAGCACCACCATTGACCGCCAAGTGCTCACATCAAGTCTAACTCTAAGAAACAACACTCAAGCCTTGACGCTTCTCCCAACATCCGGGGGAGAAAACCTTCACACAAACTTCACCTGTCATAAACAAGACGAAGACTCACCAGTGTCCACAGTGTCCGAAGGTATTCACCAGTCATGGAAGTGTGAAGACTCACATGTTAGTGCATTCAGGTGACAAACCTCATGAATGTTCAGAGTGTGGGAAGAGATTCAGTATTCTTGGAAATATGAACACTCACATGTTAGTGCATTCAGGAAATAAACCTCACGAGTGTCCAGAGTGTGGTAAGAGATTCAGTCTGCTTGGAAATATGAAGAGGCACAGGATAGTGCATGCGGATGAGAGACCTTTTCAATGTGCCGAGTGTGGTAAAAAATTTAGAGAACGTGGAACTATAATAGAGCACATGTTAGTGCATTCAGGTGACAAAACCTTATGAGTGTCCAGAGTGTGGGAAGAGATTCAGTCGGCGTGGAAGTATGAAGACTCACAGGATGGTGCATGCGGATGAGAGACCTTTTCAATGTGCCGAGTGTGGCAAAAAATTTAAAAGACGTGGAACCATAATAGAGCACATGTTGGTGCATTCAGGTGACAAACCTCATGAATGTCCAGAGTGTGGAAAGAGATTCAGTCATCTTGGCAATATGAAAAGGCACAAGATGATACATGCAGATAATAGGCTAAACACTTTGACCGTGAAAGATAATTAAGAGAATGTTGAAGGATAATGAGGCACATAATGGTATATTAACTTACCTTTAATCTAACAGTGTGCTATCACAATGCCAGTTGGATGTTCTTCAGAGGTAATTATATTTTGCTTGAGAAATACACTTCACAATGAAAAGGTAAAGATATGAAGATATTTTATTATATTGTTCTTTTATGAAAGTTAGATGACCAAGCAAGAACTGGAGAAGCTGTCACTAGGAAAACTCAAAATTGCTTATAAGTATAGAAATATCTCTTTAATTTAGCAAAGGTAAAGCAAAGCTTTAAATGTTTTTCTTCATATTTATGTAAATAATGTGCTTCCTTTTTTGCTTCCTGTGGAAATTTATTTAAAATGTAATATACTCTGTAGCTAAGTTATGGACATTTTTGTTGTAATATTATTTAGCATTGGAGTTGGTGAAGAAGACAATCTGAGACGTACTTAAGGTGAGACCCATTTGATTGGTAAAGAAATGTATATTAATCAAGGAATTTTCTCATCAGATTCATATGCAAACTGATGTCCATTTTTTATTTTTTGTTTAGGCGTATTTATGAGTTTTATTCTTGATTATAAATATTTCACCGAAGAGTATATTGAAGGCTGATTGGCATTTATAGCTGTCAGTCAAGTTAATATGAAATTTAAATTTATATTACTCTAGAAATTTATCACTCTAAATTTACCAGAAATTTATTACTCTAGCCTAACTTTATCAGTTATGCTGTTGTCTGGGAATAATATTTTACCCGATTTACCTGAGGGCCACTAACTCGAGTGGCCTCATTGAGAACAGGAAGTTGTCAGCTTGTTGAAGGTTCCCTTCCCCCTCCCAGCGGTCCGTCTAATTACCACAAGCTACACAAGCTTCAGAAAGCTTCCTGGCAATACGTTAGTAATGAATAAATATGATATATTTACTCATTATAATGTTGGTGCTGAATGTACAACACGAAAAAACATAATTTTAATCTGAAAAAGTATCTTTTTATAAAGAAATTAGACGAAAAAAAAAAGCTGGTTACGCCAAATCAAGTCGACGATCCAAGCTTCGGTTAGGTTAGGTTAGGTTAGGTTTAGTTAAGTTAGGTTAGGTAAGGTTAGGTTAGGATAGGTTAGGTTAGGTTAGGTTAGGTCAGCCTAACTTAACATATCATATTTATTCATTACTAACGTATTGCCAGGAAGCATTCTGAAGCTTGTGTAGCTTGTGGTTATTAGACGGACCCCCCTCCCAGTTTGCCTTCATGATTTTTTCCAGGTATATTTTGAAATTCAGCACAGTTTTAACAGTTATGGGTTTGGTGGGTCGGCAGTTCCATTGATCAATAACCTTGTGGGTGAAAAAGCCTGATTCAAAGTTATATTAGTCTGATTGGCAATTATATTATCCTGACTGTCAATTTATATAAAAAAAATTATATCAAAGAGATATTTATGTTGTGGTGCTTGTGGGTTCTATTACGTCTATCAATGGAGAGTTTCAGATCAGGGTTAGCATTTAGGAACAAGGTTTTGTACTTGTAAATAGCACAAGAGAATGTGTAGAGCGAGTGTATATGTAGCATGTTCAGAGATTTTAAACAGAGAGGTTGGGTGTTGTTTGAAGACAGTTTTATTGTTATGATAGCAGATTTTTTGTTGGGTGATGATGGGCTTGAGGTAGTTTGCAGTGGATGAATGAACCTCATGCATAGATACTGTATGTTGAGATACCACCCCTAATTTACAAAAAAAAAGCCTCTAGATTTTTAGCTCCAACCATTGCATTGCTCTACAATAAATTATTTGAACTCTAAACCTTTCCTGATATTTTGAGAAAAAAAGCAAGAGTAACCTTAGTCCATAAAAGCAGCAATCTCACTGAAGTCAACAATTATAGACCAATATCAATTCTGCAGATTTTGTCTAAATTATTTTAAAGTTAATTTACACGCAGCCTTACTCCTTTTTATACTTAGTTCTTCCCATAATGGCTTCAGGCCCTAAAAAGGACCAATCATGCCCAGTTAGTATGATTAATTTCATTTATGCAGCCCTTGGAAAACTTACTCATTTATTGGTTGACCTATATAAGACGTTTTGACACTGTAAACACATTAACTTTCTTAAATTGCAACATTACGGAGTAAGAGGTCACTCCCTCCAATACCTACAATCTTACCTCATGCAGTGACAGGCTCCAGTATGTCTCTGTGAATGATTCCAATTTTCCCACTCTACCCATAAACACTGGTGTCTCACCGGGCAGTATTCTTCACCCTCTCGTCTTTTTCATCTCTCCCTCCCTTTCCAGCTCGTTGCCATCGTGAGGGGGCTTGGTGGCGGATGCTAGAGTGTGATGCTCCATGGGACAGTGTCCTCTGTCCTTTTGAAGCCTTATGCTCCTGCTACCTTCTTCACTAATTGTGGTGAATGCTTTTTCCTACTAAGTTTAATTTTTCCTTCCCAATTCTCCTTTTTAATTGCTATTTCCCAGCGACTTTTTGCTATTCTTGATCATTCTTTTAGATGTCATCTTCTGTTTGACACTGGGTGTTAGGTGAGGCACAGTCTCTCGCCCGTAAAACTGTGGTACCCGAAATTGTTGAGCAAAGGGACACTTTTATTGTCACTCTTTTTCTTCGTTGCTGAGCCCAATCTTGATGGACTGATGGTTCTTAAAGTGGTGATTGCAGGGCATATATCCACGATGCACCCTTGGGGGGGGGGGGCACATCCTATCGGGTGTCCTATCCTCTAATTGTGGCGCCATGGTGGGTATAGGGGCTTGTTTGTTGATGAAATAATTACCTGTTCATTTACATGCTGATATCTGACACTTACTTTTAACTTCTCAAATGTGGGGTGGGAGACCAGGGCCCCGAGTCGGACTGTGATGGAAAGCTGGGCTCTGTAGCCCCCGCTACATTGGGCCCAGACTGGACTACTCCCCCGCTCCCTTTCCTCTTCTGTGGTTGGGTCGAGCCCCAAGCCCCCTGTGGTGACTACCTCGTCCCCTAGTACGACTCCCATCTCTCATTGTGACTACTGCACCTTATGACCCCCCCTCTCTCTCTCTCTCTCTCTAGGGGGTTCTCACCACCGTCCCCGCCATGGCCGCTCTCGCATGCTTCCTTCCCATACCAATTCGTACCATGCCTTGTTTGATCTTGCTACGTGGACTAAGTCAAAATCAAATCAAATCAAATGTTTATTTAGGTAAGATACATACAAGAGATTTTACAAAGAGTGATGGATTTATAGATAGGGCTAGTACATACAATGCCTAAAGCCACTATTACGCAAAGCGTTTTGGGCATGAAAAACTTAAATGACTAAAGCTTAATACTAATTGAGCATAAAGAATAAAATGAGTTGAGAACAAATAAAAAAAAGGAGATAAAAAGGGGGGAACATGGCTGAAAAAGCAGCACAAATACAATTCGGTCGACAAACAGCGTCATTTAAAAAAAAACACATTGGTTGACAATAGAGGGGTAAGGTAGGCTACAGGGAATTTATTAGGTATAGCTTCGTTTTTATCTTAAACTGGTTGAGAGAGGTACAGTCTTTAACATGGTTGGGAAGGTCATTCCACATTCTAGGTCCCTTGATACTTTGACTTACTCCCTTGAAGTACTTTGACCTCCATCATTTAGATTCTACTGCTGACAATTTCTCCCTCCATAGGGACCTTGTTGGTTCAGTAGATGCCTCTTACTTTTAACCCCACCCATCTCGGTACGCATGTTGTTGCTGCTTCTTCTCGGGATGCAGCTGTCCACTTGGCGACTTTGTCCTGCATTGAGGTGATTCCCCCCTGTTGGGGTCTCCAAGAATGCTCAGTTAAGTGCCAGTTTTGGCACTGTTCTCCTCCCACACCATGTTGCAACCGGTATTAGGAACCTCAAGGACTGCCACGAGGATATTAAACATGTCCTCGAGGCCCAAGGCCATTCTGTTCTCCAGGTTTACACGTTCACGACTCCCTCGTGTCTGTCGCCATCTGTCCCTTCGGCTTGTGAAAATTACCTTTGATGGTTGGACACTTCCGCCCTCTGTTATTCTTGCTGGTGCCAGATACTCCATTCAGGAGTACATACCCTCTTCTCGGCTTTGTAATAAGTGCTGGAAGTTCGGACATGGTGCCCTCAAATGCTCCAGTATTCTCTCTCTCTCTGCCCTATGTGTGGGAACGAAGGTCACTCTAAGTCAGAGTGCATTTCTCCCCAGGCTCGCGGCCTCAATTGCGGTGATGCCCACCCTACCTTCTCTCGCGCATGTATCCATTACAAACTTGAGGCAGCCGTCCTCAACATGAAGCACTGGGAACGTTTGTCATTTCCTGAGGCGAGGCACCAAGTTCACCATCCCCTCCTCCCCCTTTCGCTGGGGTTTCTTACGCTCACGTGTTGCGCTCTTCCTCTCCTCGTCCTTCCCACCTTCCTCAGTCTCAACAGTTTCCAGGCCTTAGACCCAGATACGCCCACTGCCTGCTCCCCTGTTCCTTTACATTCTGACCCGAAGGTCCCCCCTCCTGGTTCTCTGTCTGGGGTTCCCCTTCATTCTACCCAGTTTGCCATGTCTCCTGTGTCTTCTTTCTCATCTCCCTTTGATCCTCCTTCCCATCCTTCTCCTCTGTCTCTTAGCACTCCACGCTGCCTGTCTGTGCGAGCTGATATCCATCCTTCTCCTAGCGATCATCGTGTAGTTCGCTTTCGTTCTTCTTCTGTTTAAACGTTTGCTGGAACACCTGCCTCTCTGAGTCAGAAGCAAAAGCCTGGCTTATCTTCTTCCTCCTCCCCGACTGGTAAGAAAGCTTCACTTTCATCCTCGCCCCCTACCTCTGACTCTATCGCTCCACCCCTCCCATTTCGGTGGTCGAGCCCCCTGTTCCTGCTTTGGAGGTTTCTTTGGCCCCTGCTACCCTCTCGGTTCCTGCCCTTGCTGAGGTGTGCTTCCCGGTTTCTGCCTTTCGTGCTGTCCTTGACAGTCCCTCTTGGTTGCCTCCTCCTCTGGACCCTGCCCATCTGCCTCTGGTCTGTCCTCCCACTCCCTTCCCTCCATCTTTACTCAGTTTACCCATGCCCACTATCCCTGACTTCGCTGACCCTGATCCTGATCCTGCACTTCTTTGACATGCTGTGTTCCTTTTTAACCTTTGTTTCTTCATTGTTCTCTGTTCCTGTCCTTTCTCTTTTTGTCGATGTCTATTCTTCAATGGAATATTCATGGATATTACGCCAATTTTCATGAATTCTAACTTTTGATTTCACAGTTTTCACTCCTTTGTGTCCGTCTCCAGGAGCCGATGCTTGGTGCTCATCCTGGTCGCTTCCGTGATTATTCCTCTCCCTACCCCCATGCCCCCCCCCTTTAGATTTTGATGGGGCCAATAACTTTTCTGCTTTTGATTCGTTCTGATGTTCCCTTCATCCCCTTACTTTTTCCATCACCTCTCCAATGTTCTGTTGCCCGTGTCTTTGTGCATAAATGGTACACAGTTTGTTCCATTTATCTCCCCCCAAATGTGCCTCTTTCTCTTCCCGATCTTAAACACCTCGTGGACTCCTTGCCAGAGTCTGTGCTCCTGCTGGGTTATTTCAGTTGTCGACATACCCTCTGGGGTGATGTTCTGACAAACACCCGGGGTCGCCTTCTCGAACTGTTCATCCTGTCTTCTTCCCTGTCTCTAAGGAATTCTGATGAGCCCACTCATTTGGACTCTTGGACTGCACCCTTTCCTGTCTTGATTTTTTCTTTGCTCGTTGTCTCTTTACTTGAATTTCACATGGCAGGTTCTTGATGACTTCCATGGCAGTGACCATTTCCCCATCCTTGTTACCTTTTTCTTTTCACCCTGCCCTCTCCTTCCCTAGGTGGCGGTTTGCCGAGGCTGACTGGCATCAATTTACCCTCTGTGCTACTCTCCGACCTCTCCATTTTGCTTCTCCCTCGCTCCCTCGTCCTTTTTCATGACACCGTCTTCGATGCTGCCCTCCACTCTATTCCTCGCTCTACCTCTCAGGAAACATGGAAGTGCGTTCCCTGGTGGAATGTGGACTGTGCTTGGGCTGTCTGGTATAAGCATGCAGCCTGGAAGACACACTGCCGCCGGCAGATGGCTGATTTTTGTCTTTTGTTTCGGAAGGTAAGTTCAGTGGTCCGTAGGACCATCTGTACAGGTAAACGTGAGTGTTGGAGGTCTTATGTTTCCACCATTACGTCCGAAAATACTCTGCCGCAGATCTGGAGGGGTATCCGCAAGATAGTGGGTAAGTTTGCTTCTGATGTCTCGCCGGTCCTCCACCTCCGTGATACTCTTGTGGTGGACCCGTTGCATGTTGCGACCAAACTGGGTTCCCACTTTTCGTCTGTTAGCTCTGGTTCTCATCTTCCTTAATCTTTCCTTCTTCATAAGCCTGTTCTTGAATCTCGTCCTTTAGATTTCTGCACTCATCTTAGCCTTCCCTATAACGATCCCTTCTCTCTCTCTGAACTTAAGTCTGCCCGGTCCCTCTGTGGTTCTATGGCAGTGGGTTCGATGGCATTCATTATGAGATGCTTCGCCATCTCCCTCTGTGCATGTCTCGGTATTTACTGAGTCTGTATAATCGGGTCTGAGAGTCATCTTCAGTACCTGAGGACTGGCTCGATGCTGTTGTCCTACCCGTCCTCCCTGTTATGTTTCCAGGGTCTCTCAGGACATTCCCTAAGGACTTCCACCCTATTGCCCTCATGAGTTGTCTGCAAACTCTTTTGAACGTATGGTTAACGTTTGTCTGATGTGGTTTTTAGAACACTCACCACCTCTCCCCTTCTTAATTTGGTTTTCGCAAGTGCCGCAGCACAACAGATGTCCTGGCAAACTTAGAGGTCTATATTTGTACTGCTTTTGCTGCGAAGACCTCTGTTGTTGCCGTCTTCTTTGACCTGGAAAAGGCTTACGACACCACCTGGAGATATCATATTCTGTCACAACTTCATTCATCTTGCCTTCGTGGTAATCTCCCTCTCTTCCTCCAAAGCTTTATCTCTTGTTTCTTTCGAGTTAGGCTTAGTGCCACTCTCTCTGCCCCTTTTAGGCAATATGAGGGTGTACCCCAAGGTAGTGTTCTGAGTACTGCTCTTTTTCTAGTTGCCCTCAATGGTCTTATTTCCTCCCTTCTGGCGTTTTCTTCGCTCTCTATGTCGACGATCTTACCCTTTCCTGTCGGGATGATGATTCGCCTCTCCTTCAACGGTGGCTTCAACTTGCGATTGATGCCATGTCATCTTGGGCCACTTATCATGGCTTCAAGTTCTCTATGTCTAAGACTTGTGCTATGACTTTTACTCAGAAGCATGTCGTTCTTTGTCCCTCTTTCGCTTTATGGTCATCTCCTTGTGTTCAGGGAGTCCACTAAGCTTTTGGGGTTAATCTTTGACACTCGTTTGTCTTGGTCGCCTCATATCTCTTACCTCCAAGTTGAATGCTCCAAGACCCTTACCATCCTTAAGGTTTTGTCCCATACTTCTTGGAGAGCTGATAGCTGCACACTCCTCTCTTTACATTCGTCTCTCGTCCTGTCTAAACTCGATTATGGTTGCCCTGCTTACTCGTCTCCTACTCTTCGTCGTCGTGATGCTTTGCACCGTACTGGGTTGCGCCTCAGCTCTGGTGCCTTTCGTTCGACTCCCGCCCTCAGCTTGTATGTTGATACTGCCTTCCTATCTTTCCAGGATCGCCGTGATCGCTACTGTCTTTGATATCTTGCACGGTCCTTGCAACATCCTTCCTCTCGCCTTTTGTCATGCTTTGACTTTTACCCCTCCTGTAGTTCCTGTTCTTCATCACCACCTCCCTCTTTTTCGTCTCGTCTTTATTTAGATTTCACGTGGTGGATTCTTCGTGACCTCCATAACAGTGACCATTTCCCCATCCTTGTCACCTTTTTCCCTTTTCACCCTTCTCTCTCCTTCCCTAGGTGGCAGTTTGTCAAGGCTGACTGGAATCTATTCACTCTACATGCTACTCTTTCTGACCTTTCCTATCTGCCTCATCGTCGAGCCCTACTCCTTTTTTCATCACACCATATTTGACGCTGCCCTCCACTCTATTCCTTGCTCTACCTTCAGGGGCATGCGGAAATGCGTTCACAGGTGGAATGCTGGGTGTTTCGACTGTCCTCTGTAAGAGTGCAGCCTGGAAGAAAGACAGATGCAGACAGACAGCTGTTTTCTTTTGTTTTATAAGGTGATTGCGGTCCGTACGGTTAAACGTGAGAGTTGGAAATCTTTTGTCTCCACCATTACGTCTGATATTCTTCTGCCCCAGATCTGGAAGAAAATATGTAAGATTGCGGGTAAGTTTGTTCCAGATGTCTCACCAGTCCTTCACTTCCATGGTTCTATTGTGGCGGATCCTGTGTCAGTCGCCACCGAACTGTGTTCCCCTCTTTCGACTGGTGGCTCCATTTCTAGTCTTCCTCCATCTTTCCTTATTCGTAAGCACCTTCATGAATCTTGTCCTATAGATTTTCGCACGCATCTCCAATTTCTCTATAATGATCTCTCTCCGAACACCAGTCTGCCCTGACTCTCTGCAGTTCTATGGCAGCGGGCTCAGAAAGCGAAACATCTAATGAATTTCACCTCTCTCAATGCATGGTTTCAGTATACACTGAATCTGTTTAACCATATCTGGCAGTCATCATCTGTCCCTGAGGACTGGCTTCAGGTGGTGGTTTTTCCTATTCAGAAACCAGGGTCTCCAGGGACAGCTGCTAAGGACATCTGCCCCATTGCCCTCACGAGTTGCATCTGCAAACTCTTTGAACGTATGTTCAGTGTCCTTATGATGTTGTACTTGGAACACTATTGCCACCACTTACCTTCTCAATTTGGCTTTTGCATGTGTCATGACTGATGTTTTGGTGAACATGGTCTATATATGTACTGCTTTTGCTGCAAAGACCTCTGTTGTTGCTGTCCTTTTTTTGACCTGAAAAAGGCATATGACACCACCTGGAGATACGAATATTTTGTCCCAACTCCATTCGTGGTAATCTCCTCCTCTTCCTACGAAGCTTCCGCTCTAATCGTTCCTTTAGTGATGGTTTGTACCATTCTGCCTCTTTACGGCAATATGAAGGTGTACCCCACAGTAGTGTTCTGAGCACTTACTAATTTTCCTGGTTGCCCTCAGTGGTCTTCTTTACTCCCTTCCCTCTGGAATCTCATCAGCTCTCTATGTTGACAATCTTACCCATTGCTGTCAAGGTGATGACTTGCCTTTCCTTCAATGGCGACTTTAACTTGCGATTGATGACGTGTCATCCTGGGACACCAATCATGGCATCAACTTCTCTACAACTAAAACTTTTGCGATGACTTTTACTCGGAAGTAGGTCGTTCTTCATCCCCCTTTGTCGCTTTATGGTACTTCCCTTTTGTGCAAAGGTTTTGCTAAACTTATGGAGTTAATCTTTGAAACTCGTTTGTTTTGGTCTCCCCATATCTCCAACCTCTGAGTTGGATGCTCTAAGGTCCTTAACTTACTTAAGGTAAGTTATACTTCCTGGGGAGCTGATACGAGCACGCTCCACCTTCGTGCTGTCTAAACTCAAGTATGGTTGTCTTGCTTACTCGTCTGCCTCTCCTTCTACTCTATGCTGTCTTGATGCTCTGCATCATAATGGGTTATGCCTCAGCTCTGGTGCCTTGCGTTTGACTCCTACCCTAAGCCGGTATGATGAAACAGGCATACTGTATCTACAGGATCGTCATGATCGCTACTGTCTTTGCTACATTGCACAGTCCCTACAACACCCTCCTCACTCTCGCTTATGTCGTACTTTTCCTTGCACACTTTTCTTCACACTTCCGCTCCATTTCCGTCTTCACAGATGGGGTCAAAGTCTGCAGATGGTGTAGCCTGCTCTAATGTTTTTCCTGACCACACCTATGTGTCGCCTGCATCCAGAGACTAGCATCTCCACAGCAGAACTTTGTGCTATTTTGTATGCTCTTTGTCAACAGCTTTCTTGCTGTCAATTTTCCTTTATTGTTGTAGTTGACTCTCACAGTGCCCTCATGGCTCTGCAGCCCTTTAATCCAGTTCATTCGGTTGTAGTCGAAATTCAACATTGGCTGTTTCTATCTCCAATAGGTTTAAGACAGTGGAATTTTGCCGGTTTCCCAGCCATATTTGTGTGTCCTTAAATGAGCGTGCGGACTCTGTCACTAAGGAGGCTATCTGCACTTGCCCCATCTCCCTTAAAGGTGTTCCTTATTCTGACTTCTACCCAGTTATTCATTCCTCCATCCTTACCCATTGGCAGGATTGTTGGTCTTCTGTTACTCGTGACAAACTGCATACTCTTAAAGGTAGTGTGTCCCCATGGCCCTCCTCCCATCACCATAATTGGTGGTGAGAAATGGCTCTGATGAGATTACGTATTAGCCATAAATGTTTAATTCATAGGCACTAAATGGAGCGACGTCCTGCTCTTTATTTTCCAAACTGCATTGTCCCTCTTACGGTCGTGCATATCCTTGTTGAATGTCCTGACTTCCAGGAGGCGTGTGTGTCTTGTTTCCTGACTGTCCCTCGTGGTCACTTGTTCCTCGATAGAATCCTTGAGGAATCAGATACCTTTGATATTGTCTGCCTTATGCACTTTTGTTTTCGAATTGGCATCCTTAGTGATATTTACCATTTTTTTTATATCCCACACAGTTGATGGTGCTTCGTAGCCTTCCGGGCTTGGTGCCCTCTTTTGATAATTACTTGCGTACTCTTTCTCATCTACATTAATGACATTCCGAATACCTCTCAATACCTCAAGCCAGTTTTATTGGCTGTTTACACAACCCTCATTTTCTCCAATCCTAAGAATTGGCAATATCCAGATTGGTAATAAAGTAGATGGTAAATTCCATGATGTTCTCATTGATAAAAAGCTGAATTTCCAGTGTCACATACAAATTATAGCTAAAAAATATTTTAAAATCACCTGACATTCTTTTCTAAATCAGATATTATGTACGTCACCCTCTACCTTGGTTAAGCTTTATTGGCCTCTCGTCTGTCCTTATCACAATTTTGGTATCATTGCCTGGGGTTCTCCCTAAATTATCTATGATCCCTAATTACTCAAGACAAATCATCAATTAGAACAATAACAAATTGAAGTCACAGACAGTATTCCGTCCCTTCCCCTTTCTTAAATCTAAATCATTGAATGTTTTAGATATTAAGTCTAATTCACTTCACACCCTATCAAGTGCACTATTATATATATATATATATATATATATATATATATATATATATATATATATATATATATATATATATATATATATATATATATATATATATATATATATATATATATATATATATATATATATATATATATATATATATATATATATATTATATATATATATATATATATATATATATATATATATATATATATATATATATATATATATATATATATATATATATATATATATATATATATATAATGTCGTACCTAGTAGCCAGAACGCAAGTTTTCCTGAATTAATATATTTTCTCTAATTTTTTTCTTATGAAATGATAAAGCTACCCATTTCATTATGTATGAGGTCAATTGTTTTTTATTGGAGTTAAAATTAACGTAGATATATGACCCAACCTAACCAACCCTACCTAACCTAACCTAACCTATCTCTATAGGTAAAATTAACGTAGATATATGACCCAACCTAACCAACCCTACCTAACCTAACCTAACCTATCTCTATAGGTTAGGTTAGGTTAGGTAGCCGAAAAAGCTAGGTTAGGTAGTCGAAAAACAATTAATTCATGAAAACTTGGCTTATTAGGCAAATCGGGCCTTGCATAGTAGGCTGAGAATTGCATTCTGGCTACTAGGTACGACATATATATATATAATATATATATATTTATATATATATATATATATATATATATATATATATATATATATTATATATATATATATATATATATATATATATATATATATATATATATATATATATATATATATATATATATATATATATAGTTTGTGAGGGTACCACCTCTGGTGCCAATGTGGGGACCCATAGCCTCGGAGAAGAAAATAAAAAGTATTCAGAGGAGACCTTGTGGTTTCTCACTGAACACTAATATTATCTTCTCCTACCACCCCCATTCTTTTGTATGTACACATATATATTTACTTTATTTGAACTTTGTTACAAAAAAGGAGTTACATATGGGTTACAAAGATGGTTGTCATAGGTTGTCGAGTTCCTCCAGCTCCTCAGATGGCGGGCAGGAACCCTGGATGCAGTGCGCATTTCCCCTCTGTATCGCCACACTGAGGCGCTGGAAAAGAAAGCTTGCAGCTCTCGGGTCCCTTGTTGTTTCAATGAGCCTAGAACCCAGTTCCTTCAAAAAACTGGTAGCACTTTTACCCCAGGCGCCGAGCGTCTCAGAAGCAATGGGGACAAAATTGTAGTGGTGATCCAGTTCTCTATACTTACGGGATTTGGCTGCTTCCCTGTGGGTGGCAGCGCCACCTGGTTGTGCAACACTGAGGTTAATGTAGGTGTTAGCCAGGGTTGATACGCACGTGTAGTCCCATACCAACTGCTTGCCATTCTTCCAGGGGTTCACTGTGATACCATCCGGGCGACCAATAAGAGCATCAGAGTTACGGGGCGTTAGGTAACGGGGCTCCCTTTCAGCTGGGCATCCAGCTGTGGTGAGGCTCCTCTTGATGATGTCGTTAACTTCACTGTGCCTCGAGTGCCATCCCCCTGTGCTTTGGCAGAGTAGGCCATGGTGACCGTACCTGTCAGCCACCACCTCGCCGCAAATACACCTATATCTGGTGTGGATTGGGGCAGCAAGGCGGAGGGCCACAGCAATTCGGAGGGCGTGTGGTGTGAGACGCGTGCCAGTTGCCGACATTGGGGTTGCTAACAGGAAATCCCCTGCATGTGGTGCTGCTACTGCTGTGAGGCGAGCAATGTCGTGTTGTGTTGTTGCAGCACCCAGGCACTCTGCAGCAACTTGGTCTACAATGGGACCATCCCAGCTGGATTGCTTGTGGGATTTTGGGGATGGTGGTTGAGGTGATTGGCCTGCACGAGAGGCCCACTCTGTGGCACAGCGTGTAAAATTGGGATCATGTACACCTGCCAGCTGATGTAAGTGGGCAGGTAGAATTTCCTTCACAAGGTCGTCGGATGCTGATAAGGAGGACAGGAAGGCTGGAACAGCGATTTGCGTTGCTGTTCGAACTCCGAGGCCCCCAAGTCTTACGGGAAGAGAGGCTTGTTTCCACTGTAGGTCATCGAGAGAGAGGTTAAGGGCTTTTTCTAGCATTGATTTCAGTAACCGGTCATACTCACTTAGTTTTTGGCTACTGTAAGATGGTGAACACCTCAGAAAGTAGGTTAACCTGGGGAGGGACAGACATCTGGTGATGAGGTAGAGTGCATCATGAGCATCAATATCCTCAATCCTCCCATCCATCCTCTTAAGGTCGGCGATTTTCTTATCAAGGACCTCATCGATGGCTTTCAACCCCAGGGGAGCTCCTAGGAGTGTGCTGTCTTCAGGTTTAGTTTTATGGATATTTGGCAGAAGACCCTCTATTCTCTCTACGATGCCCTGGTTGGAACATATTATTTCACATTTAGAAGGGTTCAGGGTGAGGCCTAAAACTGCACCTTGCTCCTGGATTTTTCTGATGTCCTCCAAGAGGGAGTCTTGGGAACCAGCTAGGGTACCATCATCCAAGAACCAGATGTTAAGCTCGCTGGACAGGACCTCTGTGACTTGTTTGATGACTAAGCAGAAAAGGAGAGGAGCGAGGGGGTCACCCTGTTGGACGCCTTCTCGCGAGTCAATTTCATGTTCGCCAAAAAGTAGCTTAAGATCCATACTGTAGCATGAATGTACAAAAGGGTAGAGGGAAGGGAAATGACTATGAACCGCACGGAGTACAGCATCCCTCCGCACCAAATTGAAGGCATTTTTGAAATCTAGCTTGATAAGGGCCTTTTCGTCTGTGATGTTGGCGATGAAGGCTCGAGCTGCATGGGCTGCCGCCTCACACCCTTGTGGAATGCCAAACCCGAGCTGTTTTGGCTTCAGCATGTTGGCCGCTGCATCACTAACTGTTCTTGCAGCTGCCTTTGCGACGAGACGCCGGAGAGAATTGCCCACAGCTATTGGCCTGATCCCTCCATCCTTTTTCTTTAGAGCACAGAGAGATGCTCCAAAAAAGATAGGTCTTATGGACGCTGGTATGTTGCCAGCTAGACATGTGTTGGTGAATCTGGTTAGTTCCACCAAGAGGTTCTTTGCAATGTCACCCAGTGCAGGGTTGAGCATTTGCTTGAGGTGGTTGGGTTTTAGTCCTGTGAACCCACCTGCTGATCCTGTAGGGAAGGACATGGCTGCTTTATGGACCACAGATTCAGCCACCCAGAGAGGTTCTGCTCCGGTAGCCCCCACTTGTACAATGTCGTCCTCACGCGGAGCCCTGGGTGGGTGTTTCTCCCTTAGGGCTTGAGCTGTTGCGGCATCTCTGTCGGCAATTGAGTCCTCACTGGTGATGACTCGTATTGCGCCAATAGTGTTTCCTTCTTCTATTTTCTTGGTGACTGATGTTCTGATTTTTGATGCCTCGGATATGCCACTGTTGCTCTTCCTGCCGTGGGTGTTTCTCGCGCGAGTGGGAAGGCGCACCTGGTTGTCCTCCCTGGGAAAATCATTTATAGCTTTGATGACTGAGGCAGCTAAGGTTTTGTCTCTCCTTGCAGGGGTGGCTAGACATATGTTGCCAAACATTAGGAGGTTGTGCCATGCTTGGGTCGTTCCAGGAGAGTCGTTGACCTTTCTCAGGAGGGCAGATAATTTGGCTGCTGCATGGGGGCGGGCTGCTTTAGGGATGTGTTGCAAGGTTCTGGCCGATGTTGCTTTGATAGCTTCTAATAAATTTTCTGTGGGAATGAAGGTCTGGGAGGTGTTTTGCCTTACGGGCGGTGTGGGCTGTTGATTGGTGTTCTCCCTGGGAGGGCGCCCAGAACCCAAACACCTGGCTCCGTTGTGGTAATGAATGCGCACATTATCGTCACTCAACCGGATATAGCATACCCGGTCACACGTCTGACATCTACCTTGTCTACCCCTGTTTGATGGCTCATCTTGGCTTGGAGAAGCCTGGCTATCTGTTGGGAGCTGCGACATGGGCGGGCGCTGGGCTGGCGCTGGGCTGGCGCTGGGCGGGCGCTGGGCGGGAAGGTGGACGGCGGGTGGAGACTGGAGGGTGGGCGGCGGTTGGAGGCTGGGGGGGTGATCAGCTGGCCGTGGCACTTACTACTCAGGTGAGTGGTAATACATATACCACCTCTATACAAAGTGTGGGTATACACCCACTACACAATATGTGGGTATACATTGGGTGGGTGGGTAGCGTAGACACACATGGGAGCCTCCCGGCTTCTATGGGCGGGTGGCAAGGTGGCCTCGTGGGTGGGGAGGCGACGTGGTGGGGTGGGTAGGAGGGGAAGAGCAGGTACTTCCCGGCCTGGGCGCTGGGTGGGGGCGGGGGTCAGGGCGACACTAACACTGGTATAATTCCCCCGTATATCACTGCACAATAATGAATGAATCACACACTTGTAATCTGACTCACTGCACGTGTGATGTACTCACAATATGATAGATATGTTGCGCCAATTATCGCTGACAACGTAACTTGTTCAGCAAAACTTTCAAAAAAGAAAAACACAAAACACTGTTTGGCACACGCGTAACCCCCACCTCTCTCTCCTGACCACACAACACCCCTCACTCACCCCCCACCTCCCCTCACTATGGGAGGCCTGCAGGGTCCATCCTGGCCCCTCACTACAGCCTCCATGACTCCACACTGCCAACCCACCTGTTTTGATAAGTTTTCACATAGATGGTACACCGTAGGCACTTCCGGCCACTCCCACGTCTGCTTGGTGTATTCACGGTGAATATGGTTGAGTCTTGGTACGGTGAGGCCAAGATGTCTCAGGGTAATGGCTGAGAAGGCAGCAGCTCCTCCGCCACACGTCCGTCCCCTAGGCCTCCTCCCTCCCTCCCTCCCTATATATATCCCTATATATATATATATATATATATATATATATATATATATATATATATATATATATATATATATATATATATATATATATATATATATATATGAAACACTGAATTGCAATGCTAAACCTGTTCTTAAATACATGGTAGGGGGCTGTAGTAGAATCTTTGAAATCCTTACTAGAAAAAATATTTATTTGATATTCCAAGAGTGCGACTTAGCCAAAGTGGAAATATTCCACAAATCAAGAGTCCCAAAATGTAAAATGTTCTTCCCAATAACATCAAAGACTGTCCCTCTCTCAACCAGTTTAAGAGAGAAACTAAGTACTACCTAATAAATGCCATGTAACCTACCTTACCTACTGATTGTCAACCTATGTCTTGCTATTATTAAACAATAATGAATAATGACTGAACTTGTAATACTGCTATATGCCAAGTAAACAAAAAAAGTTACCATGTATATTTAGTTAAAATTACCATCGGCTGTTCTGTTGCAGTTTTGCTGTTCCGTTCAACATGTAATTATTGTCATTCTTTTTATTTTTTCTACTTTTGTTCAACTTTTGCTTTTCATCTCAATTATTTTTAGCAATTAATTTTAAGTGTTTATCCACAGCATGCCTGAAACACTGTGCATATTAGTGGCTTTAGGCATAGTATATTCTTGCTTTATCTAGATATCCAACATTGCGCTTGTAACCCATTTTCTATGTACGTTTCTCAAAAAAACATTATCATCTTTAGCATTATCATTATGTTAAACAGGAATAACTTATGGAATAGTATAGTGAAAGGACAGAAGAGTGGGGAATATAATATGTGATTTTTGAGAATATACCAACAGTTTGAGACTTTGCCTGTGTACTGTATGTGAGTGTTCAAATTTAGTCTCTTGTTTATGTATAGGCCAAGGAACTTTTTCATCTTTTTAATGGTAATGTTGACATTGTCTATTTGAAGGGGAATTTCATTTGATAATTTACTTCCAAATACAATGTAATAGGTCTTCTCTATATTTAGTTTGTTGGTTGACATCCAACCACATCCAGTTTGTTTCAATTTGTTGTTTACAATATTACTTATTGTGTATATATAAATAGCATAAATATGTTAATTACATTATCTTGAATCGGGCAGTTTTATATTTATATGGATCTAGCAATTCGATATATGTATATATGAATCTGGCAATTATATATATATAAGTAGCAAGCAATTCTATATATATAAGTAGCAAGCAATTCTATATATATTTATATACAGTACTGTATATGAATCTGGCAATAATATTAGCCTGATTCTGATATTTGTATTATCTTATATCTGGTATTTTATAAACCAAAACTTTGCATATATGTGAGTGACTCCAGAATTTGTATTATAATGCGGAGTATTTCATCGAGGGCTTAATTACTAATATTTATTTCATTTGTTTACAGATGCCTTAATCTGACAATTTATTAATATAAAAGGATGTCTGCTTTTAAATTAGTGATTTAAAAAATTTGATGTAAAGTCCTTAGTTTGAATATTGTTTAATTGATAAGTATATTTATGATCATTATTGGCCTGTATTATCAGGTGTAGGAGTAACCTATATGGTTTTCATTGGTCGTTTAATTTCTTGTCTTGATGGATGGGAATGATGTGCAATTATTATTTATTTAGGCTCTATTATTAGTTCAGATTATTTATAGATAGAATAATGTGCAATAGATGGCTCTTAAAACCTGTTAATTATTATATTATTATTACTTGACAATTGTCTCAACATTCCAATTTACTGTCCTCTTACTATAAGTGTTGTTTTAATTAGCACATAAATGATCTTCACGTAATATGGTTTATTTACCCCATGACAATGCTTCAGTATTTGTAAAGTTATAATTCCCGGTTATTAAGGTAATTAGAGAAATAACAAACCCTGAATATATGAACGTTAAAAGCATTTTGGTATGTGCAAAATATTTTTGTTTTGCAAGAACACTGGCTTACATCTTATGAATATCAGAACTACTTCAAATTTATTGATAGTTCTTTTTCCACTGCCAGTATTGACATGTCTGTTGACTGGTCAGGTCCTGGAAGACCCTATGGTGCTGCTGCTATCCTGGGCATAACAATATGCAATGTAAAGTTGAGGTTGTCAATATTGTATCAGGGTTCACTCCTGCTATACTTGTGTCCTATAGTTATCTGGAGATGATTTCGGGGCTTATCGTCCCCACGGCCCGATCCTCGACCAGGCCTCCTTTTTGTTACACAATTCCAAGGAAGCAGCCTGTAGCAGCTGTCTATCTCTCAGGTACATATTTACTGCTAGGTGAACAGACTCATCAGGATGAAAGAAACTCTGCCCATTTGTTTCCGGCTCCACCAAGGATCGAACCCGGAACCTCAGGACTATGAATTCGATGCGCTGTCCGCTCAGATGTCAGGCCCCTTTGTTCAGGGGCCTGAAAGGTGCTCAGCAGTATTTGATTATGTGTGTGTGTATATGCATGGTTTCCACAAGCAATATCAACTGTGCAGATGAGTATGGAAATATATGATCAGAAATATATCAATTGACTAATTTGTATCATAATACTGAACTCATGGGGTGGTAGGTGATTTTTAACACTGATTTTACCTGCTAAGATGTATACTTAAATTTGTTTAATGAATTCATGGATGCTGAAAATTTCCATAATCCTGCTATTAATGATTAATTTACTATTACTATAGCTTTATGTCATGAGATAGGAATGGAAGATCTCATATTGATCATTTTCTTATTGATGATATAACTGGTCACACCTTTAAGTATAAGGCTGTCAGTGATGACAACCTGTCCTGGTATCATCCTGCCATGGCCACCTCCAATATACCTCACTCACAAGTTGCTGCTGCCAAAGAAAACATAAACCTCCCTAGAACACACCTAAACGGAGGAAGGCCACTCTTGCTGACCTGGATAAGTTTAAATGCCTGCTTAACCAATACTCAAATCACAAGTGATGCAATTGCTTGCAATATTATTCAGTGCAATTTGCATCAGAACAATCTCAAGGACTTTTTCACATCTGTCGTTTAGTGCTAGATAGGGCAGGGGAAGACAGTATTTATCTTATAACCAATAAAAGAAGTAGTATGCCAGGTTGGAATAATCTTGTTAGGGAATTTCAAAATAGATCTACCTTTTGGCATAACCTACAGAAAGATGCAGGGTGCTCCAGACCATTTGGCATAACCCACAAAAAGATGCAGGAGTGCCCAAGACCTTTTGGCATAACCTACATAAAGATGCAGGGGGCCCCAGAGACGGTTGGTGGCCCCAGCTCAGGTGTGGCACCAGGGCTCAATATCATCAAGAAAGAGGATTAAGAAAGAGAAAGATAATATTGTGAGATAAAAAGTTGCCGATAATCTTTAAAGGAAAAAGTTTTATGATGTTTTAGGTGAAATTAGAAAAAAAGGATCATGCAGAGGAGTAACAAAAGTTATAGATGAGGTCTCTGGGGCACATTAATATATGAAATGGTTTCAAAGAAAAATCTTTAACATTGTAGAACACTGCGAAGTGCAGGACAGATGAGACTGAAACTGACCTAATTACAGCTGTATGTGAAGCCTGTATGGACCCTGCCCCCCCCCTAATGTTAAACACCTGCACACTGTAATCCCTGTAATGCTTGAGAAAACTTAGAAAGCTAAACAATAGGAATGATTATATTTTACATAATTGTGATATAATACAGTAATATATTATGATATATTATTGTATTTTATTTATTATTTTTGTATACAAGGGTTCTTACATTATAGTACAGTCAATAGTACGCATAGCGTTATGGGTGAATGTCTATGTGTCTTACAGGCACACTCTCCCATGGTACATCACCACCATGTGTCTTACAGGCACACTCTCCCATGGTACATCACCACCATGTGTCTTACAGGCACACTCTCCCATGGTACATCACAACAATGTGTCCTACAGGTAGACTCTCCCATTGTACATCACCACCATGTGTCTTACAGGCACACTCTCCCATGGTACATCACCACCATGTGTCTTACAGGCTCACTCTCCCATGGTACATCACCACCATGTGTCTTACAGGCACACTCTCCCATGGTACATCACAACAATGTGTCCTACAGGCACACTCTCCCATGGTACATCACCACCATGTGTCTTACAGGCACACTCTCCCATGGTACATCACCACCATGTGTCTTACAGGCACACTCTCCCATGGTACATCACCACCATGTGTCTTACAGGCACACTCTCCCATGGTACATCACCACCATGTGTCTTACAGGCTCACTCTCCCATGGTACATCACCACCATGTGTCTTACAGGCACACTCTCCCATGGTACATCACCACCATGTGTCTTACAGGCACACTCTCCCATGGTACATCACCACCATGTGTCTTACAGGCACACTCTCCCATGGTACATCACCACCATGTGTCTTACAGGCTCACTCTCCCATGGTACATCACCACCATGTGTCTTACAGGCACACTCTCCCCAGCAAACATTTTCATGTTTTTAAAACATCCTAAAAACGACATTTCATTGTTTTCAGCACGTTTATAATTACGTTTA
>NC_091187.1:4854266-4924266 GCF_040958095.1 Procambarus clarkii | reverse complement strand
ATGCCAAAACTAAAAGACAGAAGAAAGAGGTGATATGATCACTACATACAAAATAGTAACAGGAATTGATAAAATCGACAGGGAAGATTTCCTGAGACCTGGAACTTCAAGAACAGGAGGTCATAGATTGAAACTAGCTTAACACAGATGCTAAAGAAATATAAGAAAATTCACTTTCGCAAATAGAGTGGTAGACGGTTGCAACAAGTTAGGTGAGAAGGTGGTGGAGGCCAAGACTGTCAGTAGTTTTAAAGCGTTATATGACAAAGAGTGCTGGGAAGACGGTCTCATCCTGTAACTACACTTAGGTAATTACACACACACTATATATATATATATATATATATATATATATATATATATATATATATATATATATATATATATATATATATATATATATATATATATATATATAAATATATATATAAATATATATATAATGTGTCGTACCTAGTAGCCAGAACGCACTTTTCAGCCTACTATGCAAGGCCCGATTTGATTTGCCTAATAAGCCAAGTTTTCATGAATTAATATATTTTCTCTATTTTTTTTCTTATGAAATGATAAAGCTATCCATTTCATTATGTATGAGGTGAATTCTTTTTTTTATGAGTTAAAATTAATATAGATATATGACCGAACCTAACCAACCCTACCTAACCTATCTTTATAGGTTAGGTTAGGTAGCTGAAAATGTTAGGTTAGGTAGTCGAAAAAACATTAATTCATGAAAACTTGGCTTATTAGGCAAATCGGGCCTTGCATAGTAGGCTGAGATGTGCGTTCTGGCTACTAGGTACGACACATTATATATATATTTATATATATATTTATATATATATATATGTGTGTATATCACGAAAATAAACACGTGATTAAGAATGTGACAATGTCAGACCACGGAGGAAAAATGAAACAGGAAATTTCCTTAAGTACTTTCGTATATTAAATACATCTTCAGAAGGTCGAATACATCTTCGACCTTCTGAAGATGTATTTAATATACGAAAGTACTTAAGGAAATTTCCTGTTTCATTTTTCCTCCGTGGTCTGACATTGTCATATATATATATATATATATATATATATATATATATATATATATATATATATATATATATATATATATATATATATATATATATATATATATCGGACAATTAGTAAAAAAAAAAAAAAAAAAAAATTAAATTATTTTACCTTGTACCTAGATCCACCAGGCCTGTTTGGTGCATGTTTCAGTACTTCAGAAATCTGGAAGGTCACATCCTCCTCCTCAACTTGTGGATGTGCGTTGATAGATGATTCTGTAAAATTAAGTTATTTATATAATAATAAATTCAGTATAACAATAATATTTTGTAAAATTAAAAGTAATTTATACATCAATCAGATAAAACTCTCCAGAGATGGTGATACACAACATATAAAGAACAAATTTCAGAACAAAATATGCATTTAGGAATAAGGTTTTGTACATGTAGGTAGCACATGAGAAAATAAGTGGAAGGTGATCAAGTTTATATTAACATGTTAATGGCTTTGTTAAGGCTTTGCAAGAATGAAAAAATATTAATAATATAATATCACCTACCAATTAATTGTACATCATTTATAAGTCAATTATTTGCATTATTATTATTCAATACTAATGATATAAAAATGCATTTTGTAATCTACTATTTATGCAAGTATTAAGCACAGGATCATGAAATAAACGGCAAAATACTGTAATGGATAAACCAATTAAGTTTACATTTTCCTATAGCTAAGTCAGTCAGTTCTATTAGCAGCAGAGAACAATTATGCCCAACCTCTATTAAATGAAACAATCTTAAGAGCAAGTGATAGAAATATAATCATTTATGCTTGGGAAAATATTATGGAATGGTTCCAAATATGAAAAATATTAAGTTTTTTGGTTAAAATTGTTTAACTTAAAATTTAAATTTTTAAGTGAATTTTAAACTTTAAAAAAATTATTTAATTTTTTGGTTACTTACTTAAAATAACATTATATAGTTCTTGTTTTTGTAGAAATGCCAATTTCTTCTTTTGCCCTTCCAGACTGTATAGTGACCACAGGCCGTTTGTTCATATCTTCATTATTCTTCGAACCGTGGTTGCACAATCAGACCCACGTACACTGGTTAAAAGCAACACCTAAAAGCAACAACAAAAATGTAGTATACTGACGAATTTTGAATAAATAAATAAATAAATAAATAAATAAATATAAATATATATATATATATATATATATATATATATATATATATATATATATATATATATATATATATATATATATATATATATATATATATATATATATATGTGTGTGTATATCACGAAAATAAACACGTGATTAAGAATGTGACAATGTCAGACCACGGAGGAAAAATGAAACAGGAAATTTCCTTAAGTACTTTCGTATATTAAATACATCTTCCTGTTTCATTTTTCCTCCGTGGTCTGACATTGTCATATATATATATATATATATATATATATATATATATATATATATATATATATATATATATATATATATATATGTATGCCATATACATATATATGCTATGTTGTATGCTACAACTTGGCTGATAATAAAGCCATTCACAACTGCAGGCCTAATAAAAAAAGGAGGTGGCATAGCAATATCTTACAAAGATACCTTCATCTGCAATAGTGTCATTAGTAATAGAGACGACTATTGTGAATATATATACCTTTGCCAAGTTCTCCAGTAAATCCCTTAAATCCTCCTTGAACAAGAGGGTTTTTACTTGATCGAACCAAATTCTTAACCTGCTGCAGGTAATTTTCAAATGGAAATGCTGAACATCTGTCCAAACTACCAAACTCTTTGGCATCAGAGGATGTGTGTGTTAGGCAGTGTACATTTTACACTAAAAAATCCTTACCATACAGCTCACGAGCCTTTAACACAAAGTACAGCAAAAGATCATGTGCATATTGGCTGTAATTTAACTGAATCAATTTAGGTGATACAAGAATAGAAATGGCTACACTCAGAGTCAGGAAATGGTCATACAATTCTTTGGGTAAGATTCCCTTCAGTACAATCTTACCGGTGTAGAGAAGGAGTTGCCTGTATTCAGTCGCTTTCCATCTATCAACCTCTGAAAGACTTCGAGGTTTACCTGTTCTTTTAGGCGTCGCTTTTTGGCCCGTGACATACGCTGCCATCTTGTGTGGTATTCTCTTCTTCTTTCTATAATGTGCATACATTCCGAAGGAGAAAGGCCAAGTGCTACATTACCAATTACTATTACAAGATTATTAGTAAAGTATTGTACTGCAAAAAGCAAATAAAATGGGGTAAACTAAACTTTGAAAACAAATAATAATTAAAACAGGTAAATTAGTAAAATAACAAAGGCTTAAGCAGACATGACTCTGCTTAAGCCATGTAAAGCAGACAGATAAGATGGCAATATATAAGGGGAAAAAATTAAAAAGCTAGGATATATAACTAATTGAGATCAAAAGCATAAATTACTAAAGTAGGGGAAAAAATAACAAATGACTTCATAAAAAAATTATCCAATTGCCAACAGCAACTTGGTAGTACGAGTCTAAGTCTAAGAAACAAAAAAAATTTAAATGCTGTTATCTGCAATGAAACAATACATACTATTGCACGTACCGAAACATTGATGAATGTAAAAAATAGAGAACTATTTCATGAATGTCCCATAAATGGATTTAAACTATTTTACAGAAAGAGGGGGGAGAAGCCATGTATGTTAGGGAATATTTGAAATGTAGTCTCGAAAAGTACACAACTGTGATAGGAAAATTAGGTCACATGGAGGAGTGGGTCTGTATACTATGGAAGACCTTGTATGCTCGGAGCTCCTTAACATTACAAATGAGGTGGTAGAGGTATTGGGATTAAAAATAGAGAAAATAAATTTAGTGATTATTCTAATATACAAACCGCCAGATGCAACGGCCGAGGAATTCACAGAACAGATAAACAAAATGGAGAACTCGATACCTCATATTATCTTCCTAGGTGACTTCAACTTGCCTAGTCTAAGATGGAGAATAGCAAACAATAATATTATACCAGGAAATTTATCGAGACCTAACCACTCAGCTTCCTGGCAATACGTTAGTAATGAATAAATATGATATATTTACTCATTATAATGTTGGTGCTGAATGTACAACACGAAAAAACATAATTTTAATCTGAAAAAGGATCTTTTTATAAAGAAATTAGACGAAAATAAGGAGCTGGTGACGCCAAATCAAGTCGACGATCCAAGCGGCGGTTAGGTTAAGGTTAGGTCAACCTAACCTAACATATTATATTTATTCATTACTAACGTATTGCCAGGAAGCTTTGTGAAGCTTGTGTAGCTTGTGGTAGCTTGTGGTAATTAGACGGACCCTCATTTTAACAGAAACTTGGCTAAGTAAAGACTATACCCAACTCTACAACTTAGCTGGTTATAAAGGCATTCATAATTGCAGGCCTAGTAAAAAAGGAGGTGTTATACCAAAACAGATGCAGAACTAGGAAACAGGATTTCTTCAACAGAAATTTTGAAATTGTTCACAATTTTTGTTACACCAAAGTTGGAGAATGCAGCAGTTGTATGGTGCCCATATCTTAGAAAGCATATCAACAAACTGGAAACGGTGTAGAGACATGCCACTAAGTGGCATTAACTAAATGCCATTAAATATGCCAAATATACTACATAAATATACATACTACACATGCACAATAATTGTCCTGGGACCTCTGATATTCATAATATATATATATATATATATATATATATATATATATATATATATATATATATATATATATATATATATATATATATATATATATATATATATATATATATATATATATATATATATATATATATATGTGTGTGTGTATATCACGAAAATAAACACGTGATTAAGAATGTGACAATGTCAGACCACGGAGGAAAAATGAAACAGGAAATTTCCTTAAGTACTTTCGTATATTAAATACATCTTCAGAAGGTGACATCTTCAGACCTTCTGAAGATGTATTTAATATACGAAAGTACTTAAGGAAATTTCCTGTTTCATTTTTCCTCCGTGGTCTGACATTGTCATATATATATATATATATATATATATATATATATATATATATATATATATATATATATATATATATATATATATATATATATATATATATATAGGGCCATCAACACACCTCCAGCTAGGGCCACCAACACACCTCCAGGGCCATCAACACGCCTCCAGGGCCATCAACACAACACCACCATCAACACACCTCCAGCCAGGGCCACCAACACACCTCCAGCCAGGGCCACCAACACACCTCCAGCCAGGGCCACCAACACACCTCCAGCCAGGGCCACCAACACACCAGCCAGGGCCACCAACACACCTCCAGCCAGGGCCACCAACACACCTCCAGGGCCACCAACACACCTCCAGCCAGGGCCACCAACACACCTCCAGCCAGGGCCACCAACACACCTCCAGGGCCACCAACATACCTCCAGGGTCACCAACACACCTCCAGGGCCACCAACACACTTCCAGCCAGGGCCACCAACACACCTCCAGGCAGGGCCACCAACACACCTCCAGCCAGGGCCACCAACACACCTCCAGGGCCACCAACACACCTCCAGGACCACCAACACACCACCAGGGCCATCAACACACCTCCAGCCAGGGCCATCAACACAACACCACCATCAACACACCATCCAGCCAGGGCCACCAACACACCTCCAGGGCCACCAACACACCTCCAGGGCCACCAACACACCTCCAGCCAGGGCCACCAACACACCTCCAGCCAGGGCCACCAACACACCTCCAGGGCCACCAACACACCTCCAGCCAGGGCCACCAACACACCTCCAGCCAGGGCCACCAACACACCTCCAGCCAGGGCCACCAACACACCTCCAGGGCCACCAACACACCTCCAGGGCCACCAACACACCTCCAGGGCCACCAACACACCTCCAGGGCCATCAACACACCTCCAGCCAGGGCCATCAACACACCTCCAGCCAGGGCCATCAACACAACACCACCATCAACACACCTCCAGCCAGGGCCATCAACACAACACCACCATCAACACACCATCCAGCCTACCACCACAAGCTTATATATATACTACACATGTCTAAGAGCAAATAAAAGAAAACAGTTACCTTAACTATTGAAGATGCAGCAGGATTTTGTGGATAAGCCAGCAGCAGTCCCTCTCGACACGGTTTTAAAATGGCGGCGACTACCACAACATGCAACGAGCCTAAAGAATGTCCAGCGCTAGCATTATCTAAACGCTATTATATATTATCAAGCAATACGGAAATCTAAAATAAAAAAAATGATACAAATAATTGTATTAAATATTTATTTGCAATTACAATACCTCGGGAATATATTTTTGCGTTAGCAAAACATATTAAGTTCGTATTTAGTTTAACTCATTTAAATTCTTTACAAATAATAACCTGATTTTACCTGATGGCCACTAACATTAATGTTTTATGTTTATACATTTCATACCCTTATTATTTCAATTTCTTTCTTTATTATGCACCCCATACCCATCCCGTGGGCGGTGGTGTAAAGGATTACAGAGGCACATAATGGGTTCAGGAACTGAACTCTCTAGTTTGTTTAGCTAAGCAAATAACAATTTTTGACGCTAGTTACAAAATTATTAATGTTATATATACATGTACACACTCTCATACATACATGTACATATATATATATATATACGTATACATATATACATACACATACATATTTATAATCACCCACACAAATACACACATCAATAATCTCTGTGTCACTTATTTTATACATGTTCTTGTAGAACATTCTATTGCAAACACATTGGGCGCTGCCCAATAAACTCGCCCCTCGGGGCAAAATTATTTTTTTTTTTTTTTAATCTTGGTGGAACATAAAATGGCCGCCTGTGTTTATGCTGTCGTCAGATGGCGCTGTGACGTCACAGATGAGGGAAGCACGTACTGCGCATTAATGCCTCGATCCCTCGTTATTTATTTATTTTATTTATTTATATATATACAAGAACGTACATTGGGGGTTAAGAGACAACATAGAGCTTAAGTTAGAATTATAATCTTGTAAAACCACTAGCTTGCATATAGCGTTTCGGGCAAGTCCTTAAACTAATCTTTGAGCAAATTCTTAAACAAAGTTTTAGAGAAATAATTAAATGTAAAATTGATAAAAAGTGTTTAACAGGTACATTACAGCTTTACTTTACAAGTACAGATGATTTTAAGTAGGATAATTACAGTAAAATTGTCAAAAAATTGTTTACAGGTACGATGCAAGAATTTTCGACACAAAAGCAGATCAGAACAATACACAATAATGAACAAGGAATCCTAAGTACAATTAGGAAAACATCTCAGGGTTATACATTGGATTACTGAAGCACAATATGAGGATCATTACAAATAGTAATGCAGTAGAATATGCACTCATATTCTATTATTAAGTTAATATTAAGTTCCTTCCTCATGTTAAGTATCTTTGTGGTACTAGGGACATCCAAGGATTATCTTCAAGGCTTCGTTCTGCAAGTTTTCAAGCCCTTTAAGCTTTCTTTCAGTCATCAAGGCAAGCAGAGATCCAACATAATCCACTAAAGATCTGATGTATGCAAGGTACATCATTTTGACAATTGTGACATTGGCACCATAGCCTGAGTGATAACCTGCAACATCTCCAAGAGGGCTTATGGAGCCTCTCATTATACTGACGACAGAGTCTGAATACAACAGGACAATACAAGACCAAGGTATTTGAATCTGTTAACATAGTCAAGCTGGGAGGCATCATACAGTTGCATCTTGCGAACAGCTCCTCCCTGCCTGGGTGGACACCCGTTTAGTATCTTTGTTTCCTCTGCTGAGATATGACTAAACTAATTTTTGTCAAGGGCAGAGTAAATTATATCAAGGAGACTAATAATTGCATCGTTGGTACTCTTTTGAGAGCGGAAGCCAAACTGACAGGGGCTAAGAATGTCGAATTTTACGAGATAGGAGTAGAGCTGTTTGTAGATAATTTTTTCAAATATTTTTGATAGTATGGGTAGGTTCGATATTGGTCTGTAGTTGTTTATGTCTGACGGATTACCTCCTTTATGAACTGGCGTTACTCTTGCGTTTTTAAGGATATCAGGGAAGGTATGACACTCAAGGGATTTGTTGAACAGCAGAGCTAAAGGTGGCGCAAGGGCATGGGAGGCGCTCTTGTATTCAATGGATGGGATTTCACTGATGTTCCCAGCTTTGGTTTTTAGTGAGTGTATGATGGACACAACATCTGACGGGCTGACTGGTCAGAAGAGAAGAGAGTTTGGATAGCTGCCTGAGAGATATGTGTTGATATGTGTCTGAGTCTGTAGGATTTTACTTGCAAGGTTAGCACCAATCGATGAAAAGAAGCTATTAAATTCATTCGCCATTTCTAAGTCAGATGACAGTGTAAGGCCATCCTTAGAGAGTGTTATCTGGTTGTGGAAGTGTTGTTTAGTTCCCAGGATGTTAGAGATGGTATTCCATGTGCTTTTTTTTTTTTTTTTTTTTTTTTTTTTTTTTTTTTTTTTTTGAGATATATACAAGAGTTGTTACATTCTTGTACAGCCACTAGTACGCGTAGCGTTTCGGGCAAGTCCTTAATCCTATGGTCCCTGGAATACGATCCCCTGCCGCGAAGAATCGTTTTTTCATCCAAGTACACATTTTACTGTTGCGTTAAACAGAGGCTACAGTTAAGGAATTGCGCCCAGTAAATCCTCCCCGGCCAGGATACGAACCCATGACATAGCGCTCGCGGAACGCCAGGCGAGTGTCTTACCACTACGCCACGGAGACTGCGACTGCTTTTCATGTTGCCTTTTGCTTCTTTGAATCTAGTCTCATAGTATGAAAGTTTTGCTTTTCTTATGATACTGGTAAGCACTGATGAGTACCTTTTAACTACTTCCATTGGAATTAGGCCACTCCTAAATTTCTTTTCGTATTCATGTTTTTTGTTGATTGATTTAATTATGCCACTTGTGAGCCACGGGTTATTTTTTCTTTTATCAGTTACTTGTTTGGTAAGGAGGGGACAGTGAGTGTTGTAGAGGCTTAGAGTTTTGGAGAGAAAGAGGTTAGTTGGGAGGAAAGAGGTCACAATCGACTTGAGAATGGTCCAGGACGGACCGAAACGTCGTCGTCCCTTCAATTTCTAGTGTGTGGTCTGGTCAACAGGTTAGTTGATGAGTTTATATCCTGTGAATTATTAAATTCAGATTCCCAGTTAATATTGTGAAGTGCATTAGAGAGATTGCCTAAAGCTGATTCACTATGTAGCCTGAATGAAAGCTTTTTGGTTTCTGGTGGTGATGTGTCAATGTTTGCTATGAGGAAAGTAGGATAGTGGTCAGTTGTTCTGTCATAAATTACCCCAGATGTAAGGGGAGCTGTTATATTAGTCCATAGGTGATCCAGGGTAGTGGCAGATGTTTGAGTGACTCGGGTGGGCTTGGTGATTGTGGGGATTAGCATACAGGAGTGCATGCTGTTACGGAAATAGTCAACTTGAGGGTTGTTTTCAACATTCAATAAAGAAATTTTGGAGGGCTTCTGTGCAAGGGTTAGGATGAGCTAGCCTAAGCATTTTTATACCAATTTGACAGTTATTTGCAGTAACACGATAAACAACGCTCGGAATATTAAGTTCCTTTCTCATATTAAGTATTTTTGTGGTACGAAGGCACCCAAGGATTATCCTCACGGCTTCGTTCTGCAATTTTTCAAGCCCTCCAAGCTTTCTTTCAGGATGCCTTAAAGTTAGTTTAGTTCATTTATTATGCACCCCATACCCATCTTGTGGGCGGTAGTGGAAAGGGTTACAGAGGCACATAATGGGCTCAGGGACTGAACCCCACAATTCATTTAGCTAAGCAAGTTACAATCTTGATGAGCTAGTTACAAAATTCAGTATAAGTCGTCACATCAACAATGGGTTCGAGATCGATCACAAGTACAGTTTCTAAATTAAGCAACTGACATATGTGGAGAGCTAGTGTCACAATTGATATGTTTGTCCTGCACACCGCCCCCCATCCAGTGGGCAGCGGTGGATAGGTTACAATCACTTTGTTACTACTTACAGTTAGCAAACTGGGGATATTTGGCTAAAATTTCTGGTACCAGATCATTTTGAATGAAATATTGACACATGGTTGGTACATTGGTTATAGAATTGTCTCTGAATTCACTATCACATAGTGACGGAGGGTGTGCGAATAATTTTGTTGACAGTTAACATTTGGTCAGGTCTACATCGGCAGATAATGAGAATTCCCAGAAATACTTGTAACCGAGTCTAAGCCGAGCAGTAGTAACATCTAGAAGTCTGCTGATTTTATTGGATGAACCATAGATGTGTCGCTCCTCTTGCATAATAGTATTGAACGAAAGTTAATCTCCCCAAACACTTTCGCGTTTTGGGCAAGTTACCCCTCCACTCTCTCCATTTTTTTTTGGACATTCCCTGGTAGTGTGCGGAAATACTGAAAAGTGTATACTCTTTTCAACTTTGTCACCTTAATTCTCGTCCTATGTCTTTCATTTTGGTATCAATGCGTTCGCAATAGAATTCCCAACAGAACTATGTGCATATAATGTCAAAGACAGCAGCGCGCTCCACCCGCCGACAAGATGAATGTAGGCCAAGGGTACCAGAAAAAGAAAGCTGAGCCACCCTCAGGCAACTCTCATTACATTAGAGAGCGTGATAATACTGAAAAGTGTATACCCTTTTCAACTTTGTTACCTCAATTCTCATTCTAGGTTTTTCAATTTAGCATCAATGTGTTCGCAATAGAATTCTCTACAGGACTAAAGGCATATAAACTCCAAAAGCCCGGCTTACCATCCGCAACAAACAGAGAAAGCGAGAGCGTGTTACCAGGGAGCGCACAAGAGCGATAAAATATATACACTGTTTTCATTCTGGTCACCTCAATTGTCATCCTAGGTCTTTCATTTTGGTATCAATGTGTTCGCAATAGAATTTCCAACTGGAATATATGCATGAAATGTCAAAAACAGCAGCGTGCTCCACCCGCTGACGTGATGAAAGCACGGCGGACCATCCGCACAAAACAGAGAAAGTGAGAGAAAGTAACCCGGGAGCACTCTAGTGCAATGTAATGTCAACACTCTTTTCACTTTGGTTACCTCAATTCTCGTCATATGTCTTTCATTTTGGTATCAATGTGTTCACAATTGTATCTGCTGACATTTTACCCTTTACTTGGATCTGAAGGGTTTTAGGCTCACCACGATGCAATCTGATAGTACCACACGTGTATATACCTATCTTCAAGCAGCAATTCACTCATTCAAACCGACTTATAATAGTTATCCATATATAAATGGTAATCTTTGTTCTACCTGTTAACCTGTCATATGAAGAAAGATTGTCAAAGCTTATATTACATTCTCTAGAAAAGCAAAGAATTAGGAGTGACATATGGTAGAGGTGCACAATGGGATGAATGGACATAACAAAGGGGACATTAATGGGGTATTAAAAGTAGCAACACAAGACAGAACTCGAAACAAAGTGTAAATATTGGAAAAATTTAGATTTAGGAAAGAACTGCATGGGTAAATACACTGGGTTTGTACCTCAAGGTTCATGTATGCAATATTACAGAGTTCCAATTAACTCCCATGCATGCTGTTAATTTATGTTATGTTCATGTTTTTTATGTTAAAATGTTTTTGTTGATTTGTTTGTATATTTTCATAAGTAAAGCATGCTTACCGTCTTATTCCAAGTTTTATGATAACTTTACAAGGTTTAAAACATAAAGTTCAATATATATTCTGGTTTTCACACAGGAATTATACGTTAATATAACATCATAATAACGTAATGATGTCGTGTAAATAACGTTATACTGACGTCATATAAATGTTATATTTAAGTTATAAGAACGTAAACTGGATAGCTTTACAGAAAGTAAACAAAAAAAACTAAATGTTGACTGAAAATTATTTATTCTTAAATATAAAGCATGAAAACATTATAATTCCATAGCATTTACTATTATTTTTAAATTTTTACATGAATCTTAAAAAACTGTGTCTCAAGAATATATGTTTTTAGTTATATCCTTTGGTTTTAAGAATGTCAGATATACGTATTTATGTCAAAAGTTACAGTATTACCTTTGTGGCACCATTTAAAAACGTCCACAAACTTTCTGTGTTTGCTGGGTCCCATGGTACATCACCACCATGTGTCTTACAGGCACACTCTCCCATGGTACATCACCACCATGTGTTGTACAGGCACACTCTCCCATGGTACAACACCACCATGTGTTGTACAGGCACACTAGCACTCATAGAGTCACTTATTGACACATTGTGTAAGTGGGACGAGGACAACAATGGGACCACCAGTCCCAGGGAGGAACAACACCAAGACGATGGCTGCTGTTGACACAAGAACCATTAGGTTTCTCAGTTGGAACATTCGTAGCATCAACAAAAGACTGAATGACCTAATTGCATATCTTACCAGTAACAACATAGATATAATTGCTATACCGGAGCCCTACACGTCCAACATGATAAACAAAACCCCACCAAAGATCAGAGGGTATGCATCCTATAATAACAGTAACGCCACAGGCTTATTAACATACGTCAGAAGTGATTTACCGCACATTCATGTGAGCACGTCACACAATGTACACACACAGTACCATCACTTTCATGTACAAACTACAGCAGGCCACTTCTCATTCCTCAACGTATATGCCAGAAGCCAGAAACTCAATGTAACATTGTTCCCAGATCTAGACAATCATGGGACTGTAACGGTTCTATTGTTACGTAAAGTATGGTGACAAATAAACACAGACACTAAGATACTATATATATATTTGGTCGAATATACAGAATTACACAGGTGATACTTTGGTGTGAGTTGAGCGCACTGAGCGTCGGTACAGTATCTCGCAAGTGTCTGCTCTAGACCACACTTGAAAGTAGACTCTCGTTAATGTTTGTTATTCTGCTGCTTATATGCTCGGGCAACACCTCACCGTGTTGCCCAGGCAACGCCTCACCTCATTCATCTCCAAAGGTTGACAGGAATATTAACAATGCATTTGGAGCGAGTATATTATTGGGATAATCTACTCGCTACAGAACTCCCCCTCTCAGGGGATGAAAGGAAAAATACTTGATCAAGGAACTTAGCTGGTCGGTGAATTGTATGCCCTGCTCGCGTTACATAACCATCAAAGTTAACTTCCTCCTCTTCGCTGATGTCATCTAACTGGGGTCTTAGGGTGGGAGGTCGCACAGGATCGTCCGTCGTCGTAGGATCAGGTTGTGGTGCGGCTTGTAACTGGGGTTGTAGGGTGGGAGGTCGTACAGGATCGTCCGTTGTCGTAGGTGGCGGTGCTGCTGGTAACTGTGGTCGAAAAGTGAACGGCGTAGTCGGCGGATGTCTCTGGAGGGATGTCTGGGGCAGCGTCACAGTGTGCTGGTTTAAGGCGATCGATGGAGATGTTTACCCGCTGTCCTCGGCGTTCAATGGTGAAGAACTTCGGTGTTCGAGAAACCACTTTAAATGGTCTTCGTAAGGTGACTGTAGAGGGCGTCGAACAGCGTCGACTCTTACAAACACGTGTTCAGTTGTGTGGAGCTCATGAGGCACATATGTAGCGCGAGTTGTCGGTTGGCGTGGTGGTGTAGGCCGAATGTTTGTCATGGCCGCCCGTAATTTCTGGACAAAAGTGGGGTCTGGGGGTGTGATAAGTGGCGTTGGGGTTAAGAATTCGCCCGGAAGCCGCAGGCTAGATCCGTATACTAAGTCTGCTGCCGAGATTCCACTGCCCTCCTTCGTGGCCGAACGGATGCCAAGCAAGACTAATGGAAGGTTGTCGATCCAATCATCAGGGCGTGCTTGAGCTCTTAGGGCAGCTTTTAGTTGTCTATGAAAGCGTTCTACCATTCCGTTCGACTCAGGGTGGTATGCTGTGGTTCGGTTATGTGTGGTGCCGAGGAATTCCATAAGTTCCTTCCATAGATATGATTCGAACTGTCGTCCTTGGTCGGTGATGATGACAGAGGGGCTGCCAAAACGGGCGACCCATTCAGAGAGGAAAGCCTGGACCACTGACTCAGCTGAGATGTTGATTAATGGGATTGCTTCCGGCCATCTGGAGAATCGATCGATGCAGGTGAGTAGATAAGAATATCCTCTTGCCGACGGTAATGGTCCAACGATGTCTACATGCACCACCTCGAAACGGTCAGAAGGTAACGGAAACTGTTGAAGAGGGCTCTTTGTGTGACGATGTGTTTTCGCTCGCTGGCACTGGAGACATGAGCGAGTCCATCGTCGAACATCGGCATTGATTCCTGGCCATACAACACGCTCCGTTAGTAGTTTCTGGGAAGCACGTACTCCTGGGTGTGCTAGGGAGTGAAATACTGAGAACGTTTTCCAGCGAAACTGGGCAGGAATGTAGGGCCTAAGTGCTCCCGTCCGTGAGGTGTCACAGATTCAGATTCAGATTCAGATTCAGATGTTTATTCAGGTAAGGTATATACATACAAGTGATGTTACATTAATGGATTGATATATAGATAGAGCTAGTACATACAATGCCTAAAGCCACTATTACGCAATGCGTTTCGGGCAAGAAAAACATTAATATCTAGAACTTAATACTAATTGAGCATAAAGAATAAAAAGTGTTGAGAACAAATACAAATAAAGATAAAAAAAAAAAAAAAAAAAAAAAAGGGGGAACATGACTGAAAAAGCAGCACAAATACAATAGGTTGACAAACAGTGTTGATTAAAAAAAAAAGAAAATAACAGACATGGGTTGACAATAGAGGAGTGAGGTAGATTACAAGGAATTTATTAGGTAGTGTTTAGTTTTTATCTTAAACTGGTTGAGAGAGGTACAGTCTTTAACATGGTTGGGAAGGTCATTCCACATTCTGGGCCCCTTGATTTGCAGAGCATTTCTAGTTTGATTAAGACGTACTCTAGGAATATCAAAACTGTATTTATTTCTGGTGTGGTGCTCATGGGTTCTGTTACAACCTTCTATGAAGCTTTTAAGATCAGGATTGGCATTATAGTTTAGCGTTTTATATATGTATAATACACATGAGAGAATGTGCAGTGACTTAATATCTAACATATTCAGAGATTTGAGTAGGGGTACCGAGTGATGTCTGGGGCCAGAGTTGGATATTGTTCTAATAGCAGCTTTGTGTTGGGTAATTAGAGGACGTAAGTGATTTTGGGTAGTAGAACCCCAAGCACAAATACCATAGTTGAGATAAGGATAGATAAGGGAGTAATAGAGAGTCACCAGGGCAGGGCGTGGTACATAATATCTGATCTTAGAAAGAATGCCCACAGTTTTTGAAACTTTTTTTGATATATTTAGAATGTGTCCCTGGAAATTCAGCTTGTGGTCAATGAGAATGCCAAGGAATTTGCCATCTAATTTGTTACAAATTTGGGTATTGTTTATTTTGAGATTTATATGACTAGAGGATTTATTGCCAAACAGAATATAGAAAGTTTTGTCAATGTTAAGGGTGAGTTTGTTGGCAGTTAGCCAAAGATGGACTTTATTTAGCTCAGTATTTACTGTGGCATTTAGAGCAAGAGGGTCAGGACTGGAGTAAATGAAGGTTGTGTCTTTGTGGTTGTGAAGGTTGTGTGTGTTGTGAAGATTATACTTCCGCCATCTTCCATGGGAATCTCGATGAACCGGAGAGCTATGTCAGATGTTCGTAATCGCTGCAGATCAGGGTCTTCCCGTTGGGCCTTACTGATTACACAATAGTCCACCTGAGCTGGGTTTGTCACGACGTGGTTTATGGTGGGTCGAGACAGTGCATCGGCTATGACATTATTAGTTCCTTTGACATGACGGATATCCGAGGTAAATTGGGAAATAAATCCCAGGTGGTTGGCTACTCGAGGAGAGTGAGCATCACCCTTTGCCGCCAGCGCATAAGTGAGAGGTTTGTGGTCTGTGAGGATGTGGAAGTTCCGCCCCTCGAGAAAGTGCCGGAAATGTTGTATGGCTGAGTAGATGGCGAGCAGTTCCCTATCAAAAGTGCTGTACTTCTCTTCAGTGGGTGACAGGCGCCCTGAAAAGAATGCAATTGGGCGCCATTCTCCTTCAACGAGCTGTTGTAGTACAGCACCAATTGCTGTGTTTGAAGCGTCGGTAGATAGATTGGTGGGAGCGTCAGACACTGGGTGTGTGAGCAAGGTGAATTCCACCAGCTTGTGTTTTATGTCGGTGAATGCTGTCTCTGCCTGGGGAGTCCACTCCAACGGAAGACGGGACGTGAGTTTCCGACCACGTAAGAGGTCGTATAAGTGTCGCAAGATGTCCGAACAATGTGGGATGAATCGATGATAAAAATTCACTACACCAAGAAATTCTTACAACTTCTTTGGAGTAGATGGGCGCAGGAATTCCTTGATTGCCTCGATTTTCTTCTCTAGTGGTTGGACCCCTGCTGCTGACACACGGTGTCCCAAGAAATCCAGCTCTGGAACATGGAAAATACACTTCTCGGAGTTGAGCTGCAAGCCGAAGTTGCGCACAAGGGTGAGAAGGAGTCGGAGGTGTAGCAGATGTTCTGAGATCAGAAGGCTGGGTGTTCGAGTCACTCCGGGGTCACCAATGTAACGGTTCTATTGTTAGGTAAAGTATGATGACAAATAAACACAGACACTAAGATACTATATATATATTTGGTCGAATATACAGAAGTACACAGGTGATACTTTGGTGTGAGTTGAGCGCACTGAGCGTCGGTACAGTATCTCGCAAGTGTCTGCTCTAGACCACACTTGAAAGTAGACTAGCCAATGTTCGCTACTCCGCTGCTTATATGCTCGGGCAACACCTCACCGTGTTGCCCGGGCAACGCCTCACCTCATTCATCTCCAAAGGTTGACAGGAATATTAACAATGCATTTGGAGCGAGTATATTATTGGGATAATCTACTCGCTACACCTTTAAAGAACACAATAAAGTAGCCGTCACAACTGCAAGAAAAATGACAGGTTGGATAACAAGAACTTTTCACACTAGAGATGCTATACCGATGATGATACTTTTCAAAACACTTGTGCTCTCTAGAGTAGAGTACTGCTGCACAATGACAGCACCTTTCAAAGCTGGAGAAATTGCTGACCTGGAGAGCGTGCAGAGATCCTTTACTGCTAGAATCCACTCAGTAAAACATCTAAACTATTGGGACCGACTAAAGAGCCTAAAACTGTACTCCCTTGAGCGCAGGCGGGAGAGGTACATAATACACGTGGAAAATATTAGAGGGGCTGGTCCCAAACCTGCACACAGAAATAACATCACATGAGACCAGAAGACATGGCAGGATGTGCAGAATACCCCCGTTGAAAAACAGAGGTGCAACTGGTACTCTGAGAGAGAACTCTATCAACATCAGAGGTCCGAGACTGTTCAACACGCTTCCACTACACATAAGGGGCATAACTGGCCGACCCCTCACAGTATTCAAGAGAGAACTGGATAAGCACCTTCAAAGGATACCTGATCAACCAGGCTGTGACTCATACGTCAGACTGCGAGCAGCCGCGTCCAACAGCCTGGTTGATCAGTCCAGCAACCAGGAGGCCTGGTCGACGACCGGGCCGCGGGGACGCTAAGCCCCGGAAGCACCTCAAGGTAACTCCCCTCAAGGTAGTGGAGAGAATTAAAGTGTTACATTAATTAATTAATTAAAGCAGCCAGGATGAGTGAAGCCATTAAAGGCGATTTTGTTTTTATTAATTAAAGCAGCCAAATGTTGCTGGCAAATGGTGCTGCCTTCAGGTGTGGTGCTGCCTTCAGGTGTGGTGCTGCCTTCAGGTGTGGTGCTGCCTTCAGGTGTGGTGTTGCCTTCAGGTGTGGTGCTGCCTTCAGGTGTGGTGTTGCCTTCAGGTGTGGTGTTGCCTTCAGGTGTGGTGCTGCCTTCAGGTGTGGTGCTGTCTTCAGGTGTGGTGCTGCCTTCAGGTGTGGCGCTGCCTTCCGGTGTGGTGCTGCCTTCAGGTGTGGTGCTGCCTTCAGGTGTGGTGCTGCCTTCAGGTGTGGTGTTGCCTTCAGGTGTGGTGTTGCCTTCAGGTGTGGTGCTGCCTTCAGGTGTGGTGCTGCCTTCAGGTGTGGTGCTGCCTTCAGGTGTGGTGCTGCCTTCAGGTGTGGTGCTGCCTTCAGGTGTGGTGCTGCCTTCAGGTGTGGTGCTGCCTTCTGGTGTGGTGTTGCCTTCAGGTGTGGTGCTGCCTTCGGGTGTGGTGCTGCCTTCGGGTGTGGTGCTGCCTTCGGATGTGGTGTTGCCTTCAGGTGTGGTGCTGCCTTCAGGTGTGGTGCTGCCTTCAGGTGTGGTGCTGCCTTCAGGTGTGGTGCTGCCTTCAGGTGTGGTGTTACCTTCAGATGTGGTGCTGCCTTCAGGTGTGGTGCTGCCTTCAGGTGTGGTGCTGCCTTCAGGTGTGGTGCTGCCTTCAGGTGTGGTGCTGCCTTCAGGTGTGGTGCTGCCTTCTGGTGTGGTGTTGCCTTCAGGTGTGGTACTGCCTTCAGGTGTGGTGCTGCCTTCAGGTGTGGTGCTGCCTTCAGGTGTGGTGTTGCCTTCAGGTGTGGTGCTGCCTTCAGGTGTGGTGCTGCCTTCAGGTGTGGTGCTGCCTTCAGGTGTGGTGCTACCTTCAGGTGTGGATCAGCCTTCAGGTGTTGTTCCTCTTGGATGATCTTGTCCCTCTCTGTCTCACACCTGTAAGAATGAGTGATATGATTGATGGGAAACAAAGTGCAGGCAAGACAATGGAGGCCAGTAGTAATCAGCTTGTCAGTACACAACTTTTGCCCTTGCTTCAAAAGAGCCAGGATTCCACTATTATTTTTGGGTGATAAGTGTTTCTCTTCAATAGTGTACTTGTTAGGATCCTGTAATATATAAAATATTTAATGGGATTTAAGACATTTACAAATTTGTCTGAAAATACTAAAGAAATTAGAATATATAAATAAAGAAAATTTTTGATAAAAGTTCACATGTAAAAGACACCAGTATATTAAAACCATGGAATTGTCTACCTGTCAAAGCCATAAATAGCAAGACATAAAGTATAAAATTAGTATATATAAGTCTAAAGTTCTGCTGGATAAATGTTTATGAAGAACTGAATTGTAACACACACATTTAATTTAGGCTGTTAGCTTACCTTGCTTAGATATGAAGGGAAAATTCCCCATAACTCTTTAGTATGTTCGGTTAAAATCTCTCTCTTCTTCTTGTAATATGTGAGATAATGCAGCATTTCTTGAATGGTATGTTGTTGCTCCTCTCTGGATCTCTTCTCAAGCTCCACATCTTCTACTGCCTTCTTTTTTTGAGCCAGGGACACTAATAAAAGAAGAAAATTTATTTACTGTAAGTAAACTAAAACTCAATTTAATGTAATTACAGTTTAGATACTTGCATAATACATTTATTTATTTATTTATATATATACAGAAGGTACATTGGGATTGAGGATACATAGCATAGTAATTACATTCTTGTAAAGCCACTAGTACGCGCAGCGTTTCGGGCAGGTCCTTAATCTAAGACAATTTTAAGTAGGTAAATACTTGCAAAATTTATAAAAAATGATAACAGTTACAAAGCAAGAAAACAAATAAAAGATGAGAGAAAATTGTAGGTATATTAAAGCACAAATAAAATAATAAATAAATAAATGTTTATTTAGGTAAGGTACATACATACAAGAGATTTTACAAAGTTTGTTGGGTTAATAGATAGAGCTAGTACATACAATGCCTAAAGCCACTATTACGCAAAGCGTTTCGGGCAGGAAAAACATTAATGACTAAAGCTTAATACTAACGGGTATAAAGAATAAAATGTGTTGAGAACAAATAAAAATAGAGGTAAAAGAGGGAGGAACATGGCTGAAAAAGCAGCACAAATACAATTACAAATTAATACAGACAATTACATTCAAACAGCGTTGTTTAAAAAAAAAAACAGACATGGGTTGACAACAGGTAGGTTACTGGGAATTTATTAGGTAGTGCTTCGTTTTTATCTTAAACTGGTTGAGAGAGGTACAGTCTTTAACATGGTTGGGAAGGTCATTCCACATTCTGGGTCCCTTGATTTGAAGAGCATTTCTAGTTTGATTAAGTCGTACTCTAGGAATATCAAAACTGTATTTATTTCTGGTATGGTGCTCATGGGTTCTGTTACAACCTTCAATGAATCTTTTGAGGTCAGGATTGGCATTGCAGTTCAGCGTTTTATATATGTATAATACACATGAGAGAATGTGCAGTGACTTAATATCTAACATATTCAGAGATTTGAGTAGGGGTACCGAGTGATGTCTGGGGCTAGAGTTGGATATTGTCCTAATAGCAGCTTTGTGTTGAGTAATTAGAGGACGTAAATGATTTTGGGTAGTAGAACCCCAAGCACAAATACCATAGTTGAGATATGGATAGATGAGGGAGTAATAGAGAGTCACCAGGGCAGAGCGGGGTACATAATATCTGATCTTAGAAAGAATGCCAACAGTTTTTGAAACTTTTTTTGATATATTTAGAATGTGTCCCTGGAAATTCAGCTTGTGGTCAATGAGAATGCCAAGGAATTTGCCATCTAATTTGTTACAAATTTGGGTATTGTTTATTTTGAGATTTATTTGATTAGAGGATTTATTGCCAAACAGAATATACAATACAATACAATACAATTTTATTTAGGTAAGGTACATACATACAATAAATATTTACAAGGATTGTTTAACTTATTGGTATAGCTAGTACATACAATGCCTAAAGCCACTATTACGCAAAGCGTTTCGGGCATGATAAACTTAAATGACAAGCTTAATACTAATTGAGCATAATGAGTAGAATGAAAACAAGAAATGAAAACATAGATGAAAAAGCAGCACAAATACAATTATGTCGACAAACAGCGCTCTTTAAAGAAAAAAACAGACATTGGTTGACAATAGAAGGGTAAGGTAGGTTACAGGGAATTTATTAGGTATAGCTTCGCTTTTAACTTAAACTGGTTGGGAGAGGTACAGTCTTTAACATGGTTGGGAAGGTCATTCCACATTCTGGGCCCCTTGATTTGTAGAGCATTTCTAGTTTGATTAAGTCGTACTCTAGGAATATCAAAACTGTATTTATTTCTGGTGTGATGCTCATGGGTTCTGATACAACCTTCTATGAAGCTTTTGAGATCAGGATTGGCATTATAGTTTAGCGTTTTATATATGTATAATACACATGAGAGAATGTGCAGTGACTTAATGTCTAACATATTCAGAGATTTAAGTAGGGGTACCGAGTGATGTCTGGGGCCAGAATTGGATATTGTCCTAATAGCAGCTTTGTGTTGAGTAATTAGAGGACGTAAGTGATTTTGGGTAGTAGAGCCCCAAGCACAAATACCATAGTTGAGATATGGATAGATAAGGGAGTAATAGAGAGTCACCAGGGCATGGCGTGGTACATAATATCTGATCTTAGAAAGAATGCCCACAGTTTTTGAAACTTTTTTTGATATGTTTAGAATGTGTCCCTGGAAATTAAGCTTGTGGTCAATGAGAATGCCAAGGAATTTGCCATCTAATTTGTTACAAATTTGGGTATTGTTTATTTTGAGATTTATTTGATTAGAGGATTTATTGCCAAACAGAATATAAAAGGTTTTGTCAATGTTAAGGGTGAGTTTGTTGGCAGTTAGCCACAGATGGACTTTATTTAGCTCAGTATTTACTGTGGCATTTAGAGCAAGGGGATCAGGACTGGAGTAAATGAAGGTTGTGTCGTCAGCAAATAGAATTGGTTTGAGGTGTTGGGAGGCATTTGGAAGGTCATTAATGTAGATGAGAAAGAGGAGAGGGCCAAGTATGCTGCCCTGGGGAACACCAATGTTGATGGGTTGGGTGGGAGAAATTGTGTTATTCACAGAAACATATTGGAGCCTGTCAGTAAGGTAGGATTTGAGGTATTGTAGGGAGTGTCCTCTGACTCCATAATGATGTAATTTAAGAAGAAGGTTTTGGTGGTTGACAGTGTCAAAAGCTTTACGCAGGTCCACAAACAACCCAACAGAGAACTCATTTTTTTCAAGAGCTGTATGAATCGAGTTAAGCATACTAATAAGTGCATCGTTAGTGCTTTTTTTGGGTCTGAAGCCATATTGGCAAGGGCTAAGTATATTGAGTTTGGCTAGATATGAGTAAAGCTGCTTATAGATTAGTTTTTCAAAAATTTTTGACAAGTTTGGCAGGATAGATATAGGTCTGTAGTTGTTAACATCTGTGAGATTACCACATTTGTGGACAGGCGTTACTCTCGCTTTTTTTAGAATATCTGGGAAGGTTTGGAGTTCAAGTGACTTGATGAAGAGCAAAGCAATAGCAGGGGCTAAAGATCTGGAGGCTTTTTTGTAAATTAAAGTTGGTATCTCCTCAAGGGCACCAGACTTGGTTTTAAGGGAAAGGATTATCTCATTGACGTCAGTGGAATTAATAGGCTTTAGGTACAGAGACTGTGGATAGTTACCTGAAAGATAGTCATTAATGTCTGTACTGGAAGATGGAATATCATTTGCAAGGGATGAACCAATGGAAGAGAAGAACCTATTGAACTCAGTAGCAGAATCAGAGGCTGAAAGCTGACCATCGTTATTAGACAGGAGAGTCGGTTTGTTATTTAAAGACTTCTTTGATCCCAATATTTGAGAAATTGTTCTCCAAGTTTGTTTAATGTTGCTCTTTATTTGGGTAAATTTATCTTCGTAGTATTTAGTTTTGGCTCGTCTAATTATCTTAGACAGCAATAATGAGTAATTCTTTGAGAATTCTTTGGAGACAATTCCTAACCTATACTTCTTCTCAAGGTCATGTTTTTTATTAATAGATTTAAGTATTCCCTTTGTAAGCCAGGGATTGTTAAGCCTTTTGGTTGTGACTTGTTTTGTAAGCATAGGACAGTGGGTATTATAAAGGCTAAGAGTTTTTTGAAGAAAAGATTGTACTGCAAGGTTGATGTCCACTATGTTACCTAACTCGGACTCCCAGTTGACATTATCAGCAGCAGTTATAAAATTGTCTATAGCAGTTTCATTGTGTAATCTAAAACGTATCACTCTTGACTCAAGAGGTGGTTTGCTAATGTTAGTTACGAGAAATGTGGGGTAATGATCTGTAATGCTATCGGTGATTATACCTGAAGTAAGCGGAGAGGTTATGTTTGTCCAGATGTGATCGAGCGTCGTGGCAGTGCTATCAGTGATTCTAGTAGGTCTAGTGATTAAGGGTATGAGGAAGCAGGAATTCATACAGTTGAGGAAGCTAACAGCAGTGGGGTGTTCAATATAGAAAGTTTTGTCAATGTTAAGGGTGAGTTTGTTGGCAGTTAGCCAAAGATGGACTTTATTTAGCTCAGTATTTACTGTGGCATTTAGAGTAAAGGAGTCAGAACTGGAGTAAATGAAGGTTGTGTCGTCAGCAAATAGAATTGGTTTGAGGTGTTGGCAGGCATTTGGAAGGTCATTAATGTAGATGAGAAAGAGGAGAGGGCCAAGTATGATGCCCTGAGGAACACCAATGTTGATGGGTAGGGTGGGAGAAATTGAATTATTCACAGAAACATACTGGAGCCTGTCAGTAAGGTAGGATTTGAGGTATTGCAGGGAGTGTCCTCTGACTCCACAATGATGTAATTTAAGAAGAAGGTTTTGGTAGTTGACAGTGTCAAAAGCCTTACGCAGGTCCACAAATAACCCAACAGGGAACTCATTTTTATCAAGAGCTGCATGAATCAAGTTAATCATACTAATAAGTGCATCGTTAGTGCTTTTTTTGGGTCTGAAGCCATATTGGCAAGAGCTAAGTATATTGAGTTTGGCTAGATATGAGTAAAGCTGCTTGTAGATTAGTTTTTCAAAAAATTTTGATAAGTTAGGCAGGATTGATATAGGTCTGTAGTTTTTTTTTTTTTTTTTTTTTTTTTTTTTTTTTTTTTTTTTTTTGAGATATATACAAGAGTTGTTACATTCTTGTACAGCCACTAGTACGCGTAGCGTTTCGGGCAGGACCCTAGAATACGATCCCCTGCCGCGAAGAATCGTTTTTCATCCAAGTACATATTTTACTGTTGCGTTAAACAGAGGCTACAGTTAAGGAATTGCGCCCAGTAAATCCTCCCCGGCCAGGATACGAACCCATGACACAGCGCTCGCGGAACGCCAGGCGAGTGTCTTACCACTACACCACGGAGACTGTAAACAGTTGAGACAGACTCACAGTTAACATCTGTGAGATCACCACATTTGTGTATAGGGGTTACTCTCGCTTTTTTTAGGATATCTGGAAAGGTTTTCCAGATACAAGCAATTTCAACAACAAAGATGACAAACAAAAAAAATAAATAAAATTGAAAAATAGTTGGAAAGGAAAGGCAGAGCTTAAGTACACTTTGGTTGTATGTGAGACTACAAATTATGTTCTGGTTATTCAGCTGTTATCTCACAGTCATCCAGGAAAGAAGTGAGGTGTGCCTCAGTGGTTATGACATAAGTTTTTCCAGAGTCAGTCTTCCTAGCTATTATTTTACCATCGCGCACAAAACAATGTTTAATAGCAGGGGATCTTTTGCAGATTCCACGTAGTTTAAATAAGAGATTTTGTCTGAATCTGGTTAGACATTCGTTCACATAAACATTGGATTTCCTAGCGACTGCAGCAGTGATAAGGTCTGACTTGCGGGAGCAGCTATCTAATTTCACACGAATCTTCCTGTTGTTTGTACTAGATGATTTCGTACCCACTCTATAAGCTGACTTAATGTCACTTGCTTCGATTGAATAATTCAACTTAGTACGCAATTCCTGGATCACGATGGCAGTACAGTCTTCTCTGTCAGTTTCATGGGGAAAATCCTGTGATGAGATGATGACAGAATCAAGGAGCTTAAGTTGGTCTGATTCGTCTTGGGTTGCAGTGTGTTGCTGTTGTAGGGAGTTAAAATGGTTCTCTAACTTTTGTAACATCTCTTCTTGGTTCTTAGAGGTTTGGGTATAGTTGGGTAATTGTTTTATTGTGAAGACCTCCTGGAATCTCTTGTTGAGTTCTTCACACACCTCCTTGTCATTCTCTGTGTATCTGTTATCCCCTTTTCGCAGCTTCATCACTTGTTCCTTCACTGCTGTTTTCCTCCTGATGTGGCTGTGGAGCAGCTTTGGTTGGGTCTTGGCTTTACTCACTCTGTCATTTTCAAACTGTCCCTTTGCTTTCCTCCTCACTCTGAGGTACTCATTTCTGGCCCTCTGGTATCTCTCCCTGCTCTCTGGTGTTCTGATATTTCTGTAGTTTCTCCATGATCTTTTACTCAGTTGTTTCGCTACCTTGCATTCCTGGTTGAACCATGGGTTTTTCTGTTGTTTTTAGTTTTTCTCCTTTTGGAAAGGGATAAACCTGTCTGCAGCTTCCTGGCATTTCTGAGTGACAAATTCCATCATGACCTGCACATTCTTGTCTCTAAGTTCTGTTTCCCATGGTATTCCCCCTGAGGAAATTCCTCATCTCGTCATATTTTCCTCTTCGGTAATTCAGTCTTTTTCCCTCCGATCCCATCCTTGGATAGGTTATCTCTACCTCCACCAAGTACTCAAAGGTCAGTACACTGTGGTCACTCATTCCTATGGGGGCTTCAACTTTGACTTCCCTTATTTCTGACTCATTCAGGATGAATATCAAGTCGAGTCTAGCTGGTTCATCATTCCCTCTCACTCTTTTGGGTTCCTTGACATGCTGGCTCAGAAAATTCCTTGTTTCCACTTCCAAGAGTTTAGCTCTCCACGTATCTGCACCACCATGTGGGTCCCCATTCTCCCAGTCTATCTTTCCATGGTTGACCAGACCACACATTTTCCATAGTTGAAATCGCCCATGATTAAGAGTCTTGAGCCATTCCTGCAGGCAACTGAAGCTGCTCTCTCTATTATATTAATGGTTGCCATGTTGTTCCTATCAAACTCCTGTCTAGGTCTTCTGTCATTTAGGGGAGGGTTGTAAATGACTGCCACTATTATCTTAGGTCCACCCATTGTTATAGTTCCTGTTATGTAGTCTCTGAATCCGTCACAGCCCGGAAATTCCATGTACTCACCTAGTTGTGTTTGTGGGGGTTGAGCTCTGGCTCTTTGGTCCCGCCTCTCAACCGTCAATCAACAGGTGTACAGATTCCTGAGCCTATTGGGCTCTATCATATCTACGCTTGAAACTGTGTATGGAGTCAGCCTCCACCACATCACTTCCTAATGCATTCCATTTGTCAACCACTCTGACACTAAAAAAGTTCTTTCTAATATCTCTGTGGCTCATTTGGGAACTCAGTTTCCACCTGTGTCCCCTTGTGCGTGTGCCCCTTGTATTAAATAGCCTGTCTTTATCTACCCTATCAATTCCCTTCAGAATCTTGAATGTGGTGATCATGTCCCCCCTAACTCTTCTGTCTTCCAGCGAAGTGAGGTTTAATTCCCGTAGTCTCTCCTCGTAACTCATACCTCTCAGCTCGGGTACTAGTCTGGTGGCAAACCTTTGAACCTTTTCCAGTTTAGTCTTATCCTTGACTAGATATGGACTCCATGCTGGGGCTGCATACTCCAGGATTGGCCTCACATATGTGGTATACAAAGTTCTGAATGATTCTTTACACAAGTTTCTGAATGCCGTTCGTATGTTGGCCAGCCTGACATATGCCACTGATGTTATCCTCTTGATATGTGCTGCAGGAGACAGGTCTGACGTGATATCAACCCCCAAGTATTTTCCTTTCTCTGACTCCTGAAGAATTTTCTCTCCCAGATGATACCTTGTATCTGGCCTCCTGCTCCCTACACCTATCTTCATTACATTACATTTGGTTGGGTTAAACTCTAACAACCATTTGTTCGACCATTCCATCAGCTTGTCTAGGTCTTCTTGAAGCCTCAAACAGTCCTCTTCTATTTTAATCCTTCTCATAATTTTGGCATCGTCCGCAAACATTGAGAGAAATGAATCGATACCCTCCGGGAGGAGATCATTTACATATATCAGAAACAAGATAGGACCGCGAGTCCCTGTGGGACTCCACTGGTGACTTCACGCCAATCGGAGGTCTCACCCCTCAACGTAACTCTCTGCTTCCTATTGCTTAGGTACTCCCTTATCCACTGGAGCACCTTACCAGCTACACCTGCCTGTCTCTCCAGCTTATGTATCAGCCTCTTATGCGGTACTGTATCAAAGGCTTTCCGACAATCCAAGAAAATGCAGTCCGCCCAGCCCTCTCTTTCTTGCTTAATCTTTGTCACCTGATCGTAGAATTCTATCAAGCCTGTAAGGCAAGATTTACCCTCCGTGAACCCATGTTGGCGATTTGTCACGAAGTCCCTTCTCTCCAGATCTGTTACCAGGTTTTTTCTCACGATCTTCTCCATCACCTTGCATGGTATACAAGTCAAGGACACTGGCCTGTAGTTCAGTGCCTCTTGCCTGTCGCCCTTTTTGTATATTGGGACCACATTCGCCGTCTTCCATATTTCTGGTAGGTCTCCCATCTCCAGTGACTTACTATACACTATGGAGAGTGGCAAGCAAAGTGCCTCTGCACACTCTTTCAGTATCCATGGTGAGATCCCGTCTGGACCAACAGCCTTTCTAACATCCAGATCCAGCAGGTGTCTCTTGACCTCCTCTCTCGTAATTTCGAACTCTTCCAAGGCCGCCTGGTTTACCTCCCTTTCTCCTAGCACAGTGACTTCACCTTGTTCTATTGTGAAGACCTCCTGGAACCTCTTGTTGAGTTCTTCACACACCTCTTTGTCATTCTCTGTATACCTGTCCTCGCCTGTTCTAAGTTTCAATACCTGTTCTTTCACTGTTGTTTTCCTTCTGATGTGACTGTGGAGTAGCTTTGGTTCGGTCTTGGCTTTTTTGCTATATCATTTTCAAAACTTTTCTCTGCTTCTCTCCTCACCCTGACATACTCATTCCTGGTTCTATGGTATCTCTCTCTGCTTTCTGGTGTTCTGTTATTCCGGAAGTTCCTCCACGCCCTTTTGTTCAGTTTCTTCGCTTCCACACATGCCCTATTATACCATGGATTCTTTTGTTGCTTCACGGATTTTTCCCTTTGGGCCGGGATGAACCTCTTTACTGCCTCCTGACACTTTTAGGAAACATAGTCCATCATACCCTGTACAGACTTATCTCTGAGGTCTGTGTCCCAAGGTATTTCACTTAGGAAACTTCTCATCTGTTCATAATTTCCCTTTCGGTATGCCAGCCTTTTGAATCCTAGTACTTTTGTGGGGGAGATAATTCCTAGCTCTACCAGGTACTCAAAGTTCAATACACTGTGGTCACTCATTCCCAAGGGCGCTTCCATCTTAACTTCCCTTATATCCCACTCATTTAGGGTAAATATCAAATCAAGCATTGCTGGTTCATCTTCTCCTCTCATTCTTGTTGGTTCCTTGATGTGCTGGCTTAGAAAGTTTCTTGTTGCCACGTCCAGCAGCTTAGCTCTCCATGTTTCTGGTCATCTATGCAGGTCTCTGTTCTCCCTATCTATCTTCCCATGGTTGAAGTCTCCCATAATTAGTAGTCCAGATCCATTCCTGCTAGCAACAGAAGCTGCTCTTTCTATTATGTTAATGGTGGCCATGTTGTTTCTATCATATTCCTGTCTGGGTCTTCTGTCATTTGGTGGTGGATTATATATGACTACTACTATAATTTTTTTCCCTCCATTTGTTACGGTACCTGCTATGTAGTCACTGAAATCTTCACAGCCCTGAATATCCATCTCCTCAAAATCCCAGCCTTTTCTTACCAGCAGAGCTATGCCACCGCCACCTCTTCCTTCCCTCTCTTTCCTCATAACATAATAGTCCTGTGGGAACATTGCATTTGTTATCGTTTTTGTTAGCTTTGTTTCTGTGAGGGCTATTATGTCTGGGTTTTCCTCTAGTACCCGTTCTCCAAGCTCATTTGCTTTATTTGTAATTCCATCTATGTTAGTGTATATTGCCTTGAGACTCACTTTCTTTTGTCCCTTCTCAAATCGCCTCCTTGGTGAGTGTTCTGCTGGTGGGGGAAGCTGTTCCATGGGTGTGAGGTCCTGTGAGGTGGATAACAGGGTCTCAGAGGATACTGGGATGAGGGGCAGGGGATCCTGTGAAAGGGGAGGGACAGGGAGGGTATGGGGTGAGAGGGGAGGGAGGACAGGAAAGAAAGGGGGGGAGGGAGGACAGGAAGGAAAGGGGGGGAGGGAGTACTCGGCGGGAGGAGGGGAGGGGGTAGAAAGGTAGGGATTGGGTGTGGGGGGAGGGAGATTTGGCTGAACATTTGAGTGGGAGCAGGGAGAGTTCGGGTAGGGGGGTTTTCTATGCAGAGGAGGGTGTCGGGGTTGTCCTTCCCTCTGGTGTTACTGGGTAGCTGGTTGTGGGATCCCCCTCGCCTCTGGGGGTGTTGTGTTGGGAGCTGTGACTTCCTGGTTTTCCCCTCTCGACCTGCGCCTCTTCCTTGCTTCTGCCGCCACGGCTCTCTCCTCCCATGTCATGTCTCTCTGGAGGAATACATTTTTTAATTTTCCCACGTTTTTCAGTGAGCTCTTCTTTCATAGAATCTTCTCCTTTGTGCTGTCGTATGTATGTATGTATGAGAGCATGTACATGTGTATACAACATTAATAATTTTGTAACTAGCGTCAAAATTGTTATTTGCTTAGCTAAACGAACTAGAGGGTTCAGTACCTGAACTGATTATGTGCCTCTGTAATCCTTTACACCACCGCCCACGGGATGGGTATGGGGTGCATAATAAAGAAAGAAATTGAATTGTACACTGGCTTTGTATATATATATATATATATATATATATATATATATATATATATATATATATATATATATATATATATATATATATATATATATATATATATATATATATATATATATATATACATATATATATATATATATATATATATATATATATATATATATATATATATATATATATATATATACATATATTATTAAATATGACCGAAAAAGTAAGATTAATCTTACTTTTTCGGTCATAATTAAAAATATATAGGTATATATATATATATATATATATATATATATATATATATATATATATATATATATATATATATATATATATATATATATATATATATATATATATATATATATATATATATATATATATATATATAAAATTCGTGTTAGAATTATTAATCTTACTTTTTCGGTCATAATAATATATATATATATATATATATATATATATATATATATATATATATATATATATATATATATATATATATATATATATATATATATATATATATATATATATATATATATATATGACTGAAAACTACCACCCCAGAAGTGACTCGAACCCATACTCCCAGGAGCAACGCAACTGGTAACTACAGGGCGCCTTAATCCGCTTGACCATCACGGCCGGACAAAAGGAAGTGATAGCCAAGGCTATTTGAACCACTTCCCCGCCGGCAACTCGGATGGTAATCTTGGGCATAGCATTTCACCAAATCACCTCATTCTTTGGGGCACACGTGAGGAACACAAATGTGAACAAGCCTGAATGGTCCCCAGGACTATATGCGACTGAAAACTCACACCCCAGAAGTGACTCGAACCCATACTCCCAGGAGCAACGCAACTGGTAACTACAGGGCGCCTTAATCCGCTTGACCATCACGGCCGGACAAAAGGAAGTGATAGCCAAGGCTATCTGAACCACTTCCCCGCCGGCAACTCCGATGGTAATCTTGGGCATAGCATTTCACCAAATCACCTCATTCTTTGGGGCACACGTGAGGAACACAAATGCGAACAAGCCTGAATGGTCCCCAGGACTATATGCGACTGAAAACTCACACCCCAGAAGTGACTCGAACCCATACTCCCAGGAGCAACGCAACTGGTAACTACAGGGCGCCTTAATCCGCTTGACCATCACGGCCGGACAAAAGGAAGTGATAGCCAAGGCTATTTGAACCACTTCCCCGCCGGCAACTCCGATGGTAATCTCGGGCATAGCATTTCACCAAATCACCTCATTCTTTGGGGCACACGTGAGGAACACAAATGCAAACAAGCCTGAATGGTCCCCAGGACTATATGCGACTGAAAACTCACACCCCAGAAGTGACTCGAACCCATACTCCCAGGAGCAACGCAACTGGTAACTACAGGGCGCCTTTATCCGCTTGACCATCACGGCCGGACAAAAGGAAGTGATAGCCAAGGCTATTTGAACCACTTCCCCGCCGGCAACTCGGATGGTAATCTTGGGCATAGCATTTCACCAAATCACCTCATTCTTTGGGGCACACGTGAGGAACACAAATGTGAACAAGCCTGAATGGTCCCCAGGACTATATGCGACTGAAAACTCACACCCCAGAAGTGACTCGAACCCATACTCCCAGGAGCAACGCAACTGGTAACTACAGGGCGCCTTAATCCGCTTGACCATCACGGCCGGACAAAAGGAAGTGATAGCCAAGGCTATCTGAACCACTTCCCCGCCGGCAACTCCGATGGTAATCTTGGGCATAGCATTTCACCAAATCACCTCATTCTTTGGGGCACACGTGAGGAACACAAATGCGAACAAGCCTGAATGGTCCCCAGGACTATATGCGACTGAAAACTCACACCCCAGAAGTGACTCGAACCCATACTCCCAGGAGCAACGCAACTGGTAACTACAGGGCGCCTTAATCCGCTTGACCATCACGGCCGGACAAAAGGAAGTGATAGCCAAGGCTATTTGAACCACTTCCCCGCCGGCAACTCCGATGGTAATCTCGGGCATAGCATTTCACCAAATCACCTCATTCTTTGGGGCACACGTGAGGAACACAAATGCAAACAAGCCTGAATGGTCCCCAGGTCTATATGCGACTGAAAACTCACACCCCAGAAGTGACTCGAACCCATACTCCCAGGAGCAACGCAACTGGTAACTACAGGGCGCCTTAATCCGCTTGACCATCACGGCCGGACAAAAGGAAGTGATAGTCAAGGCTATTTGAACCACTTCCGCGCCGGCAACTCGGATGGTAATCTTGGGCATAGCATTTCACCAAATCACCTCATTCTTTGGGGCACACGTGAGGAACACAAATGCGAACAAGCCTGAATGGTCCCCAGGACTATATGCGACTGAAAACTCACACCCCAGAAGTGACTCGAACCCGTACTCCCAGGAGCAACGCAACTGGTAACTACAGGGCGCCTTAATCCGCTTGACCATCACGGCCGGACAAAAGGAAGTGATAGCCAAGGCTATTTGAACCACTTCCCCGCCGGCAACTCGGATGGTAATCTTGGGCATAGCATTTCACCAAATCACCTCATTCTTTGGGGCACATGTGAGGAACACAAATGCGAAGAAGCCTGAATGGTCCCCAGGACTATATGCGACTGAAAACTCACACCCCAGAAGTGACTCGAACCCATACTCCCAGGAGCAACGCAACTGGTAACTACAGGGCGCCTTAATCCGCTTGACCATCACGGCCGGACAAAAGGAAGTGATAGCCAAGGCTATTTGAACCACTTCCGCGCCGGCAACTCAGATGGTAATCTTGGGCATAGCATTTCACCAAATCACCTCATTCTTTGGGGCACATGTGAGGAACACAAATGCGAACAAGCCTGAATGGTCCCCAGGACTATATGCGACTGAAAACTCACACCCCAGAAGTGACTCGAACCCATACTCCCAGGAGCAACGCAAATGGTAACTACAGGGCGCCTTAATCCGCTTGACTATCACGGCCGGAGAAAAGGAAGTGATAGCCAAGGCTATTTGAACCACTTCCCCGCCGGCAACTCGGATAGTAATCTTGGGCATAGCATTTCACCAAATCACCTCATTCTTTGGGGCACAAGTGAGGAACACAAATGCGAACAAGCCTGAATGGTCCCCAGGACTATATGCGACTGAAAACTCACACCCCAGAAGTGACTCGAACCCATACTCCCAGGAGCAACGCAACTGGTAACTACAGGGCGCCTTAATCCGCTTGACCATCACGGCCGGACAAAAGGAATTGATAGCCAAGGCTATTTGAACCACTTCCCCACCGGCAACTCGGATGGTAATCTTGGGCATAGCATTTCACCAAATCACCTCATTCTTTGGGGCACACGTGAGGAACACAAATGCGAACAAGCCTGAATGGTCCCCAGGACTATATGCGACTGAAAACTCAAACCCCAGAAGTGACTCGAACCCATACTCCCAGGAGCAAGGCAACTGGTAACTACAGGGCGCCTTAATCCGCTTGACCATCACAGCCGGACAAAAGGAAGTGATAGCCAAGGCTATTTGAACCACTTCCCCGCCGGCAACTCTGATGGTAATCTTGGGCATAGCATTTCACCAAATCACCTCGATCTTTGGGGCACACGTGAGGAACACAAATGCGAACAAGCCTGAATGGTCCCCAGGACTATATGCGACTGAAAACTCACACCCCAGAAGTGACACGAACCCATACTCCCAGGAGCAACGCAACTGGTAACTACAGGGCGCCTTAATCCGCTTGACCATCACGGCCGGACAAAAGGAAGTGATAGCCAAGGCTATTTGAACCACTTCCCCGCTGGCAAACTCGGATGGTAATCTTGGGCATAGCATTTCACCAAATCACCTCAATCTTTGGGGCACACGTGAGGAACACAAATGTGAACAAGCCTGAATGGTCCCCAGGACTATATGCGACTGAAAACTCACACCCCAGAAGTGACTCGAACCCATACTCCCAGGAGCAACGCAACTGGTAACTACAGGGCGCCTTAATCCGCTTGACCATCACGGCCGGACAAAAGGAAGTGATAGCCAAGGCTATTTGAACCACTTCCCCGCCGGCAAACTCGGATGGTAATCTTGGGCATAGCATTTCACCAAATCACCTCATTCTTTGGGGCACACGTGAGGAACACAAATGCGAACAAGCCTGAATGGTCCCAAGGACTATATGCGACTGAAAACTCACACCCCAGAAGTGACTCGAACCCATACTCCCAGGAGCAAGGCAACTGGTAACTACAGGGCGCCTTAATCAGCTTGACCATCACAGCCGGACAAAAGGAAGTGATAGCCAAGGCTATTTGAACCACTTCCCCGCCGGCAACTCGGATGGTAATCTTGGGCATAGCATTTCACCAAATCACCTCGATCTTTGGGGCACACGTGAGGAACACAAATGTGAACAAGCCTGAATGGTCCCCAGGACTATATGCGACTGAAAACTCACACCCCAGAAGTGACTCGAACCCATACTCCCAGGAGCAACGCAACTGGTAACTACAGGGCGCCTTAATCCGCTTGACCATCACGGCCGGACAAAAGGAAGTGATAGCCAAGGCTATTTGAACCACTTCCCCGCCGGCAAACTCGGATGGTAATCTTGGGCATAGCATTTCACCAAATCACCTCATTCTTTGGGGCACACGTGAGGAACACAAATGCGAACAAGCCTGAATGGTCCCCAGGACTATATGCGACTGAAAACTCACACCCCAGAAGCGACTCGAACCCATACTCCCAGGAGCAACGCAACTGGTAACTACAGGGCGCCTTAATCCGCTTGACCATCACGGCCGGACAAAAGGAAGTGATAGCCAAGGCTATTTGAACCACTTCCTCGCCGGCAAACTCGGATGGTAATCTTGGGCATAGCATTTCACCAAATCACCTCAATCTTTGGGGCACACGTGAGGAACACAAATGCGAACAAGCCTGAATGGTCCCCAGGACTATATGCGACTGAAAACTCACACCCCAGAAGTGACTCGAACCCATACTCCCAGGAGCAACGCAACTGGTAACTACAGGGCGCCTTAATCCGCTTGACCATCACGGCCGGACAAAAGGAAGTGATAGCCAAGGCTATTTGAACCACTTCCCCGCCGGCAAACTCGGATGGTAATCTTGGGCATAGCATTTCACCAAATCACCTCATTCTTTGGGGCACACGTGAGGAACACAAATGCGAACAAGCCTGAATGGTCCCCAGGACTATATGCGACTGAAAACTCACACCCCAGAAGTGACTCGAACCCATACTCCCAGGAGCAACGCAACTGGTAACTACAGGGCGCCTTAATCCGCTTGACCATCACGGCCGGACAAAAGGAAGTGATAGCCAAGGCTATTTGAACCACTTCCCCGCCTTGGCCTTGGCTTCCCCGCCTTAGCCTTGGCTATCACTTCCTTTTGTCCGGCCGTGATGGTGAAGCGGATTAAGGCGCCCTGTAGTTACCAGTTGCGTTGCTCCTGGGAGTATGGGTTCGAGTCACTTCTGGGGTGTGAGTTTTCAGTCGCATATAGTCCTGGGGACCATTCAGGCTTGTTCGCATTTGTGTTCCTCACGTGTGCCCCAAAGAATGAGGTGATTTGGTGAAATGCTATGCCCAAGATATTCGAGTTGCCGGCGGGGAAGTGGTTTAAATAGCCTTGGCTATCACTTCCTTTTTTCCGGCCATGATGGTCAAGCGGATTAAGGCGCCCTGTAGTTACCATTTGCGTTGCTCCTGGGAGTATGGGTTCGAGTCACTTCTGGGGTGTGAGTTTTCAGTCGCATATAGTCCTGGGGACCATTCAGGCTTGTTCGCATTTGTGTTCCTCACGTGTGCCCCAAAGAATGAGGTGATTTGGTGAAATGCTATGCCCAAGATTACCATCCGAGTTGCCGGCGGGGAAGTGGTTCAAATAGCCTTGGCTATTGTCATGTTCACAGAAAATGGTACCATCCGTTTTCTATGTGTGACGGAGCAGACGCCAGAGAGGGAGAAGGTAAACAAAAGAGCGTAGAGGACGCCCGCCAAGCTTGGTAGCTACTAGTCATGTATCAGTTTAACTATTAAAGTCAGTAACTAAGCGATGACTTTATATCAACCCCACAACCAAGACTTCCTCAGTAACACACAAACACCACATTGGCGACGAGGATGAACTGGGAGCGCAGGTATTTTGTTCAACTTCAAACAAGGAAGGAGTATGCTGTCTCGCCCAGAGGAGGAAGGAGAAGTCGTGCTGTGAGCACCATACCCAATGCTGTGTGCTAACCAATGCTTTGTGCTAAACGATGCTATGTGCTAACCAATGCTATGTGTTAACCAATGCTATGTGCTACCCCAAGCTATGTGCTGACTGAAGAAGCTGTGTTCTAAGGAATCTGCCGACGCCGTGAACGAAACGACGCTTTGATGTGTACAAAATCTGATGTTTTGGTTACGAAACGACGCTTCGTGCAACAAAATTCTTCACACTGAACTGACTGCTGTACCGACTGCTGCACCAACTGCTGTACCAACTGCTGTGCTGCTGTGAGTAGGAACAACACATGTACACAAGGGCTAGGTAAGAAGTCAGTTGCTGCTATATTGTGCACTGTTGTGAACTTTTGCATTAAAATGCTTGTGTGCTTTGCAAAACTAAAGTTATTACCAGTGAATTCTTGACTAACATATACAGTGCAGTAAGTGTTTAATATTCTGAGGAACATTTAAGTGATAAGTTACATTTATTCAGTAAAAATGGCAAATATACCTCAATTTCCTGCATTTGATCCTGACTGTGATCAGACAAACCTGTCACAGAGGTGGGTCAAATGGCTTAAAAGGTTTGAAAATTTGTTGATAGTTTCAGACATCAAAAGTGCTGAAAGAAAGCGTGCCTTTCTACTTCATTATGCAGGTGATAGAGTTTGTGACATCTTTGACACACTGAAAGACACTGGTGGTGCCAAAGATTATGACACTGTAACAAACTAGGCTGTTGTAAGAATTATTCCAGAAGGTTCCAGAAGTTCGAGTAGGGACCTGACCTCTCAACAACGCCCAGTCCCCTGGGAATTAGCAGATCTGAGTCACAAATGGCGGGCATCTTTGTTCATAGCTGCGTATAATGAACCATCCTATAGTATTCAGTAATTTAGAGAAAATTAGCCTTTATTCATTTTGCATTAAAATTGTATTGTATAATAGTACTGGATACAATATCAAGAGTATTCTAATTATTGAGTTTAAGTCACCATCAGTGACGTCACGAATCAGATCTAACTTTTAAGGCGGAGTGACCGGCGGTCATAGGTCAGCAGGGTTGACATGTCTAGTATTTCTCAAAGTTCAATTAACCATTTTGGGGATCGGGAACAGCTCTGCCGTTAGATGTTTGTAATTTAATTCAGTAAAATAATTCAACCAGTCTGGATCAATTAAGTGCAACAGAGTTTAATTGTTATAACTTAAACCTTGCTAGTAACTGGGTAGAACTTTGACTAGGCGGAAGGATACAATACTCTTGTCTGGGGTAGACCAGACAAGGAAGAGATCAGTGTGATCTGCCGAGCAGCTGGGAGAGGTCAAACATCTTACCTCTCCCCAAGACCAGCCCAACACCTAGAGCTGGAAAACATAGAGGTATAGTTGCTATGGTTATGTATAGAAATAGTCTCATTTGCCACTCAGGTCAAGTAGGGAGTGTTAAAGTGATAGGGAGTGAACATTTTTAGATTTTGTTTTAGTTTTCTTTTAATAAATTAAATTTGTTAATAATTTGCATTTTTATTGTCTCCATTTGGTTATGTGGATACTTGTCCTGGTCACGTGGTCCACACGAGGCAGAGTTGTATTGGGCGCCGATTCTAACATCGAATCGGAATTATCATTACCGCGTAATTTATTCCACACTCAAGGTCATCGTATATAGTGGGGATCAAGCCCCAAGGTTGATTAATTAGCGTGATCGATCCAGACCTCGATCATTGCTCTTCTTTTTACTGGTCTGGTGGTGGCAGCAGAGGTGACTCTAGGGTTTTGTTCAGAGCCTAGGTCACGTCATACTGGGTGTAGAATCCTAAGTCGGTCAATCGTCTTAGGACCACGTGGCGTGGAGTTGGCTTTGGTAAAAGTTTTGGAGTCCCTTGGTAGAGAATAAAAAGTAAGAATACGGGTAGAGGGAGTAGAAGGTAGAGAAGTAGAGAGAGGAACCCCGAACCCGTGTTACAATGGTGGCAGCGGTGGGATTTTTAACATGTTCATTATGATGTTGGACTATTATTTGTCAAATTTTATTAGTTAGGTTAGCTTTTGTTTGTGGCATGAGTTGAATTGTGGGTTTGGATACTAAACCTCGTGAATTTTAACAAATTAACAAGGTTTACTAAGTGCTTGTGCGGGGGGGTTGTAACAAACTAGGCTGTTGTAAGAATTATTCCAGAAGGTTCCAGAAGTTCGAGTAGGGACCTGACCTCTCAACAACGCCCAGTCCCCTGGGAATTAGCAGGTCTGAGTCACAAATGGCGGGCATCTTTGTTCATAGCTGCGTATAATGAACCATCCTATAGTATTCAGTAATTTAGAGAAAATTAGCCTTTATTCATTTTGCATTAAAATTGTATTGTATAATAGTACTGGATACAATATCAAGAGTATTCTAATTATTGAGTTTAAGTCACCATCAGTGACGTCACGAATCAGATCTAACTTTTAAGGCGGAGTGACCGGCGGTCATAGGTCAGCAGGGTTGACATGTCTAGTATTTCTCAAAGTTCAATTAACCATTTTGGGGATCGGGAACAGCTCTGCCGTTAGATGTTTGTAATTTAATTCAGTAAAATAATTCAACCAGTCTGGATCAATTAAGTGCAACAGAGTTTAATTGTTATAACTTAAACCTTGCTAGTAACTGGGTAGAACTTTGACTAGGCGGAAGGATACAATACTCTTGTCTGGGGTAGACCAGACAAGGAAGAGATCAGTGTGATCTGCCGAGCAGCTGGGAGAGGTCAAACATCTTACCTCTCCCCAAGACCAGCCCAACACCTAGAGCTGGAAAACATAGAGGTATAGTTGCTATGGTTATGTATAGAAATAGTCTCATTTGCCACTCAGGTCAAGTAGGGAGTGTTAAAGTGATAGGGAGTGAACATTTTTAGATTTTGTTTTAGTTTTCTTTTAATAAATTAAATTTGTTAATAATTTGCATTTTTATTGTCTCCATTTGGTTATGTGGATACTTGTCCTGGTCACGTGGTCCACACGAGGCAGAGTTGTATTGGGCGCCGATTCTAACATCGAATCGGAATTATCATTACCGCGTAATTTATTCCACACTCAAGGTCATCGTATATAGTGGGGATCAAGCCCCAAGGTTGATTAATTAGCGTGATCGATCCAGACCTCGATCATTGCTCTTCTTTTTACTGGTCTGGTGGTGGCAGCAGAGGTGACTCTAGGGTTTTGTTCAGAGCCTAGGTCACGTCATACTGGGTGTAGAATCCTAAGTCGGTCAATCGTCTTAGGACCACGTGGCGTGGAGTTGGCTTTGGTAAAAGTTTTGGAGTCCCTTGGTAGAGAATAAAAAGTAAGAATACGGGTAGAGGGAGTAGAAGGTAGAGAAGTAGAGAGAGGAACCCCGAACCCGTGTTACAACACTGCCAAAGCCAAACTAACAGAGCATTTCAAACCAAGGCAAAATACTGCAATGGAAATTATGCATTTCAGGAGAGCAAAACAACTCTCTAATGAAACTGTGGATCAATACCACACACGTCTGCAGGGTTTAGCAGCCCATTGTGAGTTTGCTGATGTTGACAAAGAAATCAAACAGCAAATAATTGAAACATGCACATCTACACGTCTCCGTCGAAGAGCTCTAGAACTTGTTGATGATGAAAGTTCTCTTACCAAGATACTGGATATGGCTCGTCGAATGGAAGATGCTGCACGTGATGCTCGTGCCATGGAGTGCAGTGCCAACAACGGTTCTGCCACTGTTACTAACAGTGATGAGGTATGTAAGGTTCAGGGAGGACATCGTAATCAAAGAAGATATCATGCCAAACCTAACAGTAAATTGAGCCGAGAGCCACGTCACAACTGGGGTCAAGGAACAAGACTCAAGCAGTCACAACGACCCACATCAAAGGGTGTCAACAATAAATGTTACAATTGTGGAGGAGATTACCCACACCAAGATAATGTTTGTCCGGCTCAAGGTAAGAAGTGCTATGAGTGTGGAAAACTAGGTCATTTTGGTGCTATGTGTCGTTCCGCACTAAAGAAACCACAGTCAATGAATAAAAGCACTGTACGAGGATCAGGTCATAGGGGTCGAGGTGGTAAACACAATATTGCACCTCATATCCAGAATGTTAATAATATACAAGACAACATTTCATTACAACCAGTCTCAGATGACAGTGAATGTGATTATACTTATGGAGTACAAGCAATCACAGAATGGAATGATCTTCCAAACAACCCAGAGACATGTGTATACATTGCTGGTATTTGTCTCAAAGTTCTCATTGACACTGGAACAAACATTAACACCATTGCTGAGTGCCACTATAAAAAATTTAAAAAACAGTTCCCAAAGCTTGAGAACTATAATGGCAAAGCCACTGCCTATGCTTCAAAGGTAGCCTTGCCAGTGATTGGAACTTTCACTGCAGAGATTAAGTCAAAGAATGCAATGCTCATTACTACATTCCATGTTGTTAGGAATGCAAAGGAGTCTTTACTCAGTTACAAGACTTCAACCAAATCGGGGCTACTTCAGCTTTCTAATGCTGTAGCAGTGGAATCTGCAAACAATGTTGATGCTATTGTTGCTGAATTTTCTGATCGATTTAAATCCATAGGTTGTTATACTGATAGCAAAGTACATCTGCATATCAACCCAGATGTAATTCCAGTTGCCCAACCACATCGCCGACAACCATTCCATACTCGCAAGAAAGTCGATGCCGAACTGGATAGGCTGATGGAACTAGATATCATTGAACCAGTAACAGGTCCAACGCCATGGGTAAGCCCAATTTTCACTCCACCAAAGCCGAAGAATCCAGATGAGATACGCATTTGTGTAGACATGCGTGTTCCCAACAAGGCAATAATGCGTGAACGCCATCCTACACCGACTGTAGATGATATGATCTACCGCCTGAATGGTGCAACTGTATTCAGCAAGTTAGATTTAAACAAGGGCTATCATCAGCTTGAACTTGATGAGAGTCGCTTCATCACAACGTTTACGACACATCGAGGTCTGTATAGGTACAAGCGCCTGAGTTTTGGTATCAACAGTGCTGCCGAGGTATTCCAGCACATCATCAGCCAGGTATTGCAAGATATACCTAATGCTGACAACATGTCTGATGACATCATTGTTTATGGCCGTACCCAAGCTGAACACGACAAAGCTCTTCGTGCAACATTGCAACGCTTACGAGAAAAGAATCTGACGTTAAGCCGAGCAAAGTGTGAGTTCAATCAACATAAAATTGAATTCTTTGGACATGTACTTAGTGACAAAGGTCTGTCTCCAGATCCTAAGAAAGTTACAGATATCAAGAATGCTGCACCTCCTTCAACGTCCACTGAAGTACATAGTTTTCTGGGAATGGCAAACTACAGTTCTCGCTTCATTCCAGATTTTGCTACCATTACGAAGCCTCTACGTGAGCTCCTGAAGAAAAATGCATCATGGTACTGGAGCGATATCGAGCAAAATGCATTTGATGCTGTGAAAGATGCACTAGTAGAGAATGCGACTGCTGCGTATTTTGATCCATCAATGGACACTGAGTTAACAGTGGATGCTAGTCCTGTTGGTTTAGGTGCTGTTTTAGCCCAACACAAACCTGGTCAACCAGATTCCAGAGTAGTAATTGCCTACGCCAGCCGTTCTCTCACAGATGTTGAGCAACGATACAGTCAGACAGAGAAGGAAGCTCTTGCTCTTGTATGGGGCTGTGAACACTTCAATGTGTATCTGCTTGGTGCACCCTTCACCACGATAGTCACTGACCACAAACCGTTGGAGACCATCTTCAATAATCCAAAGTCCAAACCACCAGCTCGCATTGAGAGATGGGCTCTTCGTCTGCAACCATACAACTTTATGGTGAAATACAAGCCGGGTGCAGGCAATCCCGCTGATTACATCAGTCGACATCCTGCCAACAGTTTCACCATCACCAAGCATCAGCAAGTTGCCGAGGAATATGTACACTCTGTAACCTGTGATGCAGTCCCTAAGGCTCTTACTCTTGATGAAATCCGTACTGCAACCCTAGAGGACCCAACTCTGCAAGCAACAGTGGATGCATTGACTAAGAAAAAGTTTCCACGCATCCCACCCTCAGGAGTTGACCAAGATGCATTCAAAGCACTTGAACGCATCCAGACAGAATTAAGTGTTACGCAACAACGCGACACTGTGCTGCGAGGTACTCGTTTCGTGATTCCAGCTGTCCTCCAGCAACGTGCTCTGAAGCTTGCACATCAAGGACACCAAGGTCTTGTTAGGATCAAACAGCTGCTACGAGAAAAGGTGTGGTTTCCTGGCATTGATCGTCAAGCAAAGGATATGCATGATGCCTGTGTCCCTTGCCAAGCTGCAGTGGATACTTCAAGACCAACACCTCTACAACCTTCACCACTACCTGCTGCACCATGGACGGAAGTATCGATGGACTTCTGCGGACCGCTACCAACTGGAGAGTACTTGATGGTAGTCATTGATGATCACTCACGTTATCCAGAAGTAGAAATCATCACTTCCACGTCTGCAAAGGCCGTCATCCCGAAACTCGACAAGATCTTTTCAAACTTTGGCATTCCTGAAGTTGTCAAGACAGACAATGGACCGCCATTCAATGGACAAGACTTCGTCAACTTTTCTGAGCATATTGGATTCAAACACCGCCGTGTGATGCCACTACATCCTCAAGCAAATGGAGAAGTTGAGAGATTCATGCAACCTCTCATGAAAGCGGTACGCTGTGCTCATGCCGAAGGACGATCCTGGAAACAAGCTATGTATGCTTTTCTCAGGAACTACCGTGCAACACCGCATGGAACACTGGGCAAGTCACCTGGTGAACTTTTATTTGGACGTCCTATGAGAATCGCACTACCTGTCATGCCAGCCGAGATAACGGATAAACGTCTCGCTCAGAAGGATGCACTAGCCAAGGGCAAAATGAAAATTGTTCATGATCAACATGCAAAGGAACAATTCATAAAAGTTGGAGATACTGTTCTCGTTAAAAAGAAAAAAGAGGGAAAGTTAGATATGCCGTATGATACAAAACCATATAAAGTGATTAGTGTAAAAGGAACTATGGTAACAGCTAGTAATAGAGATCATAGTATAACACGTAATATGGCTTATTTCAAAGTGATTCCAACTAGTGTAGAAAATGATGAAGTGCAAAGTCGTGCAAAAGAAAAAGAAAAAATGAGTTATAACTCAATAAACAGTTCATCAAGGGATGTTATTGTATTTGGGGACTCACGTCCTAAACGTCATGTTAAACGCCTTACACGATTTGATGATTAATTGTGTTCCTATGTAATGAAAAGTATTTACTTATTGTGCTAAACTAAATTTAATATTGTTTGAATAATGCAGATATCTCATTCAATATTTTGTAACTTTGTATTACAGTTTTCTGAGGTTGGAAGAAAACGTGCTCAGATTGAGGACTTGTTTATTTTATAATGGTAAATAATAAATTGATATATAATAAATTAATATATAATAAATTAATATATAATAAATTAATTTATTATATAAATTAATAAATAATAAATTAATAAATAATAAAATTATTATTATATAATAAATAATAATAATAACAAATAGTATAATGATAAAGCCATTCATAACTGTAGGCCTAATAAAAAAGGTGGTGGCACAGCTATATATTACCGAGATACATTTATCTGCAACAGTGTTATTAGTGACAGAGATGACTACTGTGAATATACTTTTGCTCAGTTTACAATTAAATCCCTTAAATCCTCTTTGACTATTGGAGCCATCTATAGATTTCCTAATACTAACATAGCTTCTTTCTCAGACAACCTAAGGAATCTTATTATAAACAACAATCTCAACAAAAACCACATCATTCTGGGAGGAGACTTTAATATTGACCTGGGTCAACAAAACTGCTCTCAAGTTGACTATTTCCTTAACAGCATGAACTCCTGTATGCTAATCCCCACTATCACCAAACCTACCCGAGTCACTCAAACATCAGCCACTACCTTGGACCACATATGGACAAACATAACAGCTCCCCTTGTATCTGGTATAATCTACGACAGAACAACTGACCACTATCCTACCTTCCTCATAGCGAACATGGACATAACACCACCAAAAAGCAAGAAACTTTCATTTAGGCTACACAGTGAATCAGCTTTAGACAATCTTACAGAGGCACTTCACAATATTAACTGGGATTCTGAATTCAATAATACCCATGATATAAATTCATTAGCTAACCTCTTCCTCTCCAAAACTCTAAGCCTCTACAACCTTCATTGTCCCCTTCTTACAAAGCAAGTAACTGACAAAAGATTAAACAATCCATGGCTCACAAGTGGCATTCTCAACTCAATCAACAAGAAACATGAATATGAAAAGAAAGTTAGGATTGGCCTAATTTCAAAGGAAGTAGCTAAAAGGTACTCATCAATGCTTACCAGTATCATAAGAAAGGCAAAACTTGCATATTATGTGAATAGATTCAATGAAGCAAAAGGCAACATGAAAAACACTTGGAAAACTATCTCTAGTATCCTAGGAACTAAACAACACTCACATAACCAAATAAAACTCTACAAGGATGGGGATATACCGTCAACTGATTTAGAAATGGCAAATGAATTTAATAGTTTCTTTTCATCGGTTGGTGCTAATCTTGCCAGTAAAATCCCACAGACTCAGACACATATTAACACATATCTCTCAGGCAGCTATCCAAACTCTCTTCTCCTTTCACCAATCAGCCCGGCAGATGTTGTGTCCATCATACACTCTCTAAAAACCAAGGCAGGGAACACCAGTGAAATTCCGTCCATTGTGTACAAGAGAGCCTCCCATGCCCTTGCCCCACCCATAGCACTACTGTTCAACAAATCTATAGAGTGTCACACCTTCCCTGATATCCTCAAAAAAGCAAGAGTAACGCCAGTCCATAAAGGAGGCAATCCGGCGGACATAAACAATTATAGACCAATATCAAATCTACCCATTCTATCAAAAATATTTGAAAAAATTATTTACAAACAGCTCTATTCCTACCTCGTAAAATTCGACATACTCAGCCCCTGCCAGTTTGGCTTCCGGTCCCAAAAGAGTACCAATGATGCAATCATTAGTCTCCTTGACATTATCTACTCAGCCCTTGACAAAAATGAGTTTCCGATTGGACTCTTCATTGACCTAAGAAAAGCCTTTGATACTGTTAATCACAACTACCTCTTACTTAAACTCCAGCATTATGGAATCCGAGGCCTTGCCCTTGACTACATCTGATCCTATCTTAGTGACAGACACCAATATGTAACCATCAATGATACAACTTCTTCCACTCTACCAATTACCGTTGGAGTGCCACAGGGCAGCATCTTAGGACCTCTTCTATTTCTTATATATATAAACGATCTGCCTAATGTCTCCAATATTCTCAAACCTATATTGTTTGCTGACGATACTACCCTTATCTACTCAAACCTCAACCCACATACACTAAATAATGTTGTGAATAATGAATTAAAAAAAGTCCACTTATGGATGTCAACGAACAAACTAACATTAAACATCGAAAAGACTTACTACATCTTATTTGGAAGCAAATCATCAAATGCAATTCAGCTACAGATAGACAACATTAACATCAGTAATAAAAATGATGGCAAGTTTCTTGGCCTATTCCTAGACAAGAGACTCAACTTCAGCACCCACATTCAACACATAACTAAGAAAGTCTCTAAGACAGTTGGTATACTCTCCAAAATCAGATATTATGTTCCTAACTCTGCTCTCCTCTCACTATATTATGCACTAATCTACCCCTATCTTAATTATGGTATCTGTGCATGGGGGTCTACCACTGCAAACCACCTTAAGCCCATCATCACACAGCAAAAATCTGCTATCAGAATAATAACTAACTCTGCTTTCAGACAACACTCAGCTCCCTTGTTTAAATCTCTAAACTTGCTAAATATTAACTCCCTCCACACATTCTCTTGTGTCAACTACATTTACAAAACCCTGTTCTTAAATGCAAACCATGCTCTGAAACTCTCCCTGGACAGATGTAATAGGACCCATTATCACCACACCAGAAATAAATATCTCTTTGATATCCCCAGGGTCAAACTTAATCTGTGTAAACACTCTATGCAAATTAAGGGACCTAGTCTATGGAACTCACTCCCTAGTGAATTGAAAAACTGTAAAACTTTTGCCTTATTTAAAAGCAAAACCAAAAAGTACCTAACTTCATCTATTTAGTTTCCTACACTGAGCTTTAAATTTGCTCTGTACCTAGTGGTACCCAATCTCCTAATTTTTATGTAATATCAAACAACCTTATCATTGTGTTCATTGCTGTCTTCTTTTATGTGCTAGCCATATGCTGTATTGTGACTACCAATTTTTGTCAACTACCATTCAAGCTGTCATTGCAATCAATCTTATATTGTTTCTGCTGTATTGTGCCTACCAATTTGTTGTCAACTACCATTTTAAGCTGTCATTGCAATCAATCATAGCTACCTATGTGCTTTAATATACTGTACCTATAATTTTCTCTCATCTTTTTTTTTTCATTCCATGTAATCTGTTATCATTTGTTTGTCTATAAATTTTGCAAGTATTTACCTCCTTAAAATTTTCTTAGATTAAGGACCTGCCCGAAACGCTGCACGTGCTAGTGGCTTTACAAGACTGTAATTACCATAATTGTATCCTCACATTCCTTATGTACATTCTTGTATATGCATAAATAAATAAATAAATAAATAAGCAATTATTTTTAATGAATCAAATAGCTAATTAGGGTGAATGATAAATAGTTATTGACTAGTGCATAACAATAAAGTATTAAGGAATAATTATAATGAATAATCCTTAATGATAAAGGAGAGATCAATTACAATTAATAACTACATCCCTAGGTAGTAAATGAAAGTTGCATTAATTAGACTAATTACAATTCATGGGAATATTTCTTAGCTATCTGCAGGCTTATCACTTTGGGGGTTCCGGCGGAGCACCCCCCAATCCCGCGAGGGCCAGCGGGAGAAGGATTAAGGAGAAGGGGTTCCTTACTCTTACTAGCATGTAGACTGGGCAAAGGATTAGCTGCGGACAGCGGGACACTTGGGGACCGGCGCTGCACCCCCACCGCAAGCCAGCTGGCCGGACCCCCCCCCCCCCCCCCCGAAGGGCGAGGCCCGCTGGTCGCAAGGAGGCCTCAGAGTGGCAGTGCAACAACGTCCCGGACGTAGTTAGCTGGGTGTTCCAGCTGGTTGCTGGACCCGCCGTTAACTCCGATGGTTAGCCCGTCAAGAGAGCCGAGTGGCCCTGTCAATTCTAAAGGTAAGAGGGCGTGGTCGGCTGAAGGCGAGCCTAGCTCTGCGAGGGCGGCGCGAATTAATCGCCCTGAAGAAGTGTTGCCTGTTCACTGGGCACGGGCCGGGTAGAACTTGCCGGGGGGCGCTCGTTGGGCTAGGGTATGCGTGCGTCCTGCATTGCGCTTGCAGGATCCGAAGAGTGTTGATTCGTGACCATGTAAGCGATACCTGGTCCAGTCGGAGCGTGCGTCGATTTTTTGTCGTGTAGATCACCTCCCCCGGGCTGAAAGATATAAGGCAGTAAGGGTGGGCAGAAGCGGCATGCAGTGTTATCGTGACAGGCAAGGGCACAGACGAGAGGGAAACCCTAGCTGAATCAATACGGAGACGAAAACGGGGGGAGGGAGCCCGGCACAGGAATTAAGAGATTCCTTAATTAACAATCCTGGATGAATAAAGAGTTTTCCGAATAATTATACTGTAGCAATGAAGGGGGGTAACAATTCTAAGAATCTTCCAGCAAACGGAAGGGGGAAGTACCTTTGCTAAGAGCAAAGGTGGGAGAAAGCCAGTAGGAGAGCAGCAAAGAAGCACAAAGCAACTATAAACAGGGATAATACGAAACACTATAAATCTTGAATATAACAATACATATACCAAGAACGGGTATATACAATAAAGCAATATATACATAAACCATAAAATGGAATAAGAACCAAATCTTAAAGCCAAATCTATAACATGCTTGTGTCCTAAGCGGATGTAGAATGTGAGCGGGGAACATTACCCTTGGTCTCCATCCCATCTCTGCCTCCAGACGGGTGATAGGGCTGGATAGAAGCCAAGGAGTCTGCCTTAAGTGGCCGCTGAGTGTAGTCTTGTGTTGTCAATGAGCGTCTGCAAGCCGCAGCTAGTGCGCCGTGAACTTCGGCTACATCTTTTAGAACAGGAGCAAAGTGAAATCGACGGCAGGGAACCGTCATCCAGTAACTGTAATAAGGAATAATATTAAGAATACAATGTCTTAAATAATCGTACAATGTAAGAATACAATGTAATATTGTAAATAACCGATGACGGCAAGTGCCGCAGAATGGAAGAAAAATAAATTGCTGGGGCGCAACGTCGGTTGGAACGCTTCAGCTGGAGGTTCCTGACTGAAGCATCGGCTGCCGGGAAGCCTAAGATGGAACTGGGGCGTTAGCAGCTGTAACATCGTCTGCTGAAACTAGCCGAGTCTGTGAGGGCGCCCGCTGCGACAGCTACGGCCGAGCCACCAGCTGGCCCATCCTCTGCGGGAACAACATCGGCTGGGACGACGTCGTTGTAAAAGCCTAACAATGTAATAAATTATATTACATGAATAATCTTAAATAAAATGGTGTAAATAATAAAATTATAAACCAATTATAACTATAATTAATTATAAATAATTATAAATTGTAAAACAAAGTATGCTCAAAATAAAGCTGGACTATAACTCGTTAGAGAAATGGGATTAACACTGAGCCGAGGTAAATACAACCAAATACAATAACGAAAAGGAGTGAAAAAGGACACGTCAGCTGGAACTTCGCGACCAGCGGCCTAGGAGGCCGCTGTGACATCCGGGCTACACCGGGCAGACAACACGTCTGGGTAAACCAGCGGCCTGGGAGGCCGCAGTGACATCCGGGCTACACCGGGCAGACAACACGTCTGGATAAACCAGCGGCCTGGGAGGCCGCCTATTTATATGACCAAATAAATATAAAACTGAAAACATCGCCGGCTTAACTCGTCATAGGAAGGACGTCGGCTGGGAAGCCGCAGTACCTTCCGACTAAATTGAGGAATAAACTGAAAGTTTTTAATACACGTCGTGACTGAAAGACACCATAGTATAACCTAACTAGCTCATCCTAGTTGACTTAACTTAAACTCAATGACAAAAGCGGCAATTACACAAACATAATCGCGGCAGAAAAGTTAAATAAAATGTGGAGCAAACGCAATGCATAAATTGCAGTAACAAATTGCTGAGGGAATTGACTCATAAACAAGTGCAGGAATAATCTAAAGTCAGAGGCTTGCTCAATGCTAAATTGTGGAAAACTTTAGTCTTAGTACACGTCATGACTGGGAGACTTAGGATATAACAAGTTATTTAAGTAAGCGTTTAGTTAATGATGGAGGAACGTAAATCACCAAAACAGGAGCGGGCTCCCGTTCACTAAATTGACATGAAAATACGAATTCTTTTACGAATAGTTTTTTTTTTTTTTTTTTTTAAGGCAAGAGGTGTAAGCAATGCTATAAATTTCCTAAATTTGCCGCGTAATGAAACTAATCAAGCTGAAAGTCTAAAATAAAGGAATGTAATAAAATTGAACAGAATTACGTAATAAATGACCGCAATAATTAAAATTAAATCCATCACTCGTTGTAAAATCTCTTGTATACATGTACCTTACCTAAATAAACATTTGATTTGATTTGAAGTCGCTCAAGCGGCAGACCGCATGGCCAGGCATTAGGCTGGACGCTGAAAACGTGGGATGGGGAAGGGGCCCGCGTAACCGGGCACTCCAGGCATACCAACATCTGGTACACGCGACCCAGGAAAAAACACGGGAGTACTGTGCTACAGCGTTCAAACGAAACGTGGTGGAATTGCCGTACCGGGCTACACCGGCCAGACGAAAACGTCTCGGTACGAACGTGCCGGCTATACCAGCCGGACGAAACGTCTGGGAGCAAATGTACCGGGCTACACCGGCCAGACGAAAACGTCTGGGTACGAACGTGCCGGCTATACTAGCCGGACGAAACGTCTGGGAACAAATGTACCGGGCTACACCGGCCAGACGAAAACGTCTGGGTACGAACGTGCCGGCTATACCAGCCGGACGAAACGTCTGGGAACAAATGTACCGGGCTACACCGGCCAGACGAAAACGTCTGGGTACGAACGTGCCATCTATTCTAGCCGGACGAAACGTCTGGGAACAAATGTACCGGGCTACACCGGCCAGACGAAAACGTCTGGGTACGAACATGCCGGCTATACCAGCCGGACGAAACGTCTGGGAACAAATGTACCGGGCTACACCGGCCAGACGAGAACGTCTGGGTACGAACGTGCCGGCTATACCAGCCGGACGAAACGTCTGGGAACAATTGTACTGAGCTACACCGGCCAGACGAAAACGTCTGGGTACGCAAGGGCAATGAAAAATGCGGGAAAATTGCTGAGGAAACTAAACGTAAATGCAGGGCCAGAATAAACTTAAAGCAAGAGGCAAGGGCCCGATCCCTACAACTATCACATCCTAGCTGACTTTACATAATAACTTAAAGGCAAAGCAGAGGATAAACAAACCTAAATGTAAAGCCAACAAAGAAACACCCCAGCAAACACAGAACGTTTGTGGACGTTTTTAAATGGTGCCACAAAGGTAATACTGTAACTTTTGACATAAATACGTATATCTGACGTTCTTAAAACCAAAGGATATGACTAAAAACATTTATTCTTGAGACACAGTTTTTTAAGATTTATGTAAAAATTTAAAAATAATAGTAAATGCTATGGTATTATAATGTTTTCATGCTTTATATTTAAGAATAAATAATTTTCAGTCAACATTTAGTTTTTTTGTTTACTTTCTGTAAAGCTATCCAATTTACGTTCTTATAACATAAATATAACATTTATATGACGTCAGTATAACGTTATTTACATGACATCATTACGTTATTATGATGTTATATTAACGTATAATTCCTGTATGAAAACCAGAATATATATTGAACTTTATGTTTTAAACCTTGTAAAGTTATCATAAAACTTGGAATAAGACGGTAAGCATGCTTTACTTATGAAAATATACAAACAAATCAACAAAAACATTTTAACATAAAAAACATAAACATAACATAAATTAATTGCATGCATGGGAGTTAACTGGAACTCTGTAATATTGCATACATGAACCTTAAGGTACAAACCCAGTGTATTTACTCATGCAGTTCTTTCCTAAATCTAAATTTTTCCAATTTTTACACTTTGTTTCGAGTTCTGTCTTGTGTTGCTACTTTTAATACCCCATTAATGTCCCCTTTGTTATGTCCATTCATCCCATTGTGCACCTCTACCATATGGCACTCCTAATTCTTTGCTTTTCTAGAGAATGTAATATAAGCTTTGACAATCTTTCTTCATATGACAGGTTAACAGGTAGAACAAAGATTACCATTTATATATGGATAACTATTATAAGTCGGTTTGAATGAGTGAATTGCTGCTTGAAGATAGGTATATACACGTGTGGTACTATCAGATTGCATCGTGGTGAGCCTAAAACCCTTCAGATCCAAGCAAAGGGTAAAATGCCAGCAGATACAATTGCGAACACATTGATACCAAAATGAAAGACATGACGAGAATTGAGGTAACCAAAGTGAAAAGAGTGTTCACATTACATTGCACTAGAGTGCTCCCGGGTTACTTTCTCTCACTTTCTCTGTTTTGTGCGGATGGTACGCCGTGCTTTTGGAGTTTATATGCATTTAAACCTGTAGATAATTCTATTGCGAACACATTGATACCAAGTTTGTAACAAATTAGATGGCAAATTCCTTGGCGTTCTCATCGACCACAAGCTGAATTTCCAGGGTCACATTCTAAATATATCAAAAAAAGTTTCAAAAACTGTTGGCATTCTTTCTAAGATCAGATATTATGTACCCCGCCCTGCCCTGGTTACTCTCTATTACTCCCTCATCTATCCATACCTCAACTATGGTATTTGTGCTTGGGGTTCTACTACCCAAAATCATTTACGTCCTCTTATTACCCAACACAAAGCTGCTATTAGGACAATATCCAACTCTGGCCCCAGACATCACTCGGTACCCTTACTCAAATCTCTGAATATGTTAGATATTAAGTCACTGCACATTCTCTCTTGTGTATTATACATATATAAAACGCTGAACTGTAATGCCAATCCTGACCTCAAAAGCTTCATTGAAGGTTGTAACAGAACCCATGAGCACCACACCAGGAATAAATACAGTTTTGATATTCCTAGAGTACGACTTAATCAAACTAGAAATGCTCTACAAATCAAGGGACCCAGAATGTGGAATGACCTTCCCAACCATGTTAAAGACTGTACCTCTCTCAACCAGTTTAAGATAAAAACTAAACACTACCTAATAAATTCCCTGTAACCCACCTCACTCCTTTATTGTCAACCCATGTCTGTTATTTTATTATTATTTTTTTTTAATCAACACTGTTTGTCAACCTATTGTATTTGTGCTGCTTTTTCAGTCATGTTCCCCCTTTTTTTTATCTTTATTTGTATTTGTTTTCAACACTTTTTATTCTTTATGCTCAATTAGTATTAAGTTCTAGATATTAATGTTTTTCTTGCCCGAAACGCATTGCGTAATAGTGGCTTTAGGCATTGTATATACTAGCTCTATCTATATATCAATCCATTAATGTAACATCACTTGCATGTATGTACCTTACCTGAATAAACATATTTATTTTATTTATTTTTAAAATGAAAGACCTAGGATGACAATTGAGGTGACCAAAATGAAAAGAGTGTATATACATTTTATCGCTCTTGTGCGCTCCCTGGTAACACACTCTCGCTTTCTTTGTTTGTTGCGGATGGTAAGCCGGGCTTTTGGAGTTTATATGCCTTTAGTCCTGTAGAGAATTCTATTGCGAACACATTGATGCCAAATTGAAAAACCTAGGATGAGAATTGAGGTAACAAAGTTGAAAAGGGTATACACTTTTCAGTATTACCACTCCCTCTAATGTAATGAGAGTTGCCTGAGGGTGGCTCAGCTTTCTTTTTCTGGTACCCTTGGCCTACATTCATCTTGTCGGCGGGTGGAGCGCGCTGCTGTCTTTGACATTATATGCACATAGTTCTGTTGGGAATTCTATTGCGAACGCATTGATACCAAAATGAAAGACATAGGACGAGAATTAAGGTGACAAAGTTGAAAAGAGTATACACTTTTCAGTATTTCCGCACACTACCAGGGAATGTCCAAAAAAAAAAGGAGAGAGTGGAAGGGTAACTTGCCCAAAACGCGGAAGTGTTTGGGGAGATTAACTTTCGTTCAATACTATTATGCAAAAGGAGCCACACATCTATGGTTCATCCAATAAAATCAGCAGACTTCTAGATGTTACTACTGCTCGGCTTAGACTCGGTTACAAGTATTTCTGGGAATTCTCATTATCTGCCGATGTAGACCTGACCAAATGTTAACTGTCAACAAAATTATTTGCACACCCCTCCGTCACTATGTGATAGTGAATTCAGAGACAATTCTATAACCAATGTACCAACGATGTGTCAATATTTCATTCAAAATGATCTGGTACCAGAAATTTTAGCCAAATATCCCCAGTTTGCTAACTGTAAGTAGTAACTAAGTGATTGTAACCTATCCACCGCTGCCCACTGGATGGGGAGCGGTGTGCAGGACAAACATATCAATTGTGACACTAGCTCTCCACATATGTCAGTTGCTTAATTTAGAAACTGTACTTGTGATCGATCTCGAACCCATTGTTGATGTGACGACTTATACTGAATTCTGTAAGTAGCTCATCAAGATTGTAACTTGCTTAGCTAAATGAATTGTGGGGTTCAGTCCCTGAGCCCATTATGTGCCTCTGCAACCCTTTCCACTACCGCCCACAAGATGGGTATGGGGTGCATAATAAATGAACTAAACTAACTTTAAGGCATCCTGAAAGAAAGCTTGGAGGGCTTGAAAAATTGCAGAACGAAGCCTTGAGGATAATCCTTGGGTGCCTTCGTACCACAAAGATACTTAATATGAGAAAGGAACTTAATATTCCGAGCGTTGTTTATCGTGTTACTGAAAATAACTGTCAAATTGGTATAAAAATGCTTAGGCTAGCTCATCCTAACCGTTGCACAGAAGCCCTCCAGAATTTCTTTATTGAATGTAAACATTGTTTCAAATAGATAAATAAAATTGGAACTGAACTCAGAAAGTATCAGATTTATAATTTGTACCAAAAGAGACAACAATAGCACTTTCCTGCACTGTAGGAAATTACACCCTTTTCAATTTTAATCCCTCCCTTTCCATCAAAGGAGCAAATTAGAGATCAGTCCCAGCTTTGTTTTGAGGCAAAGCTCAACGTCTTAAGCCATATTGATGCTCTGTCCACAGAGCATTCTCTCTCTCAAATCATATACACTGAAGGTTTCCTAGAGCGCCCAACGGGTGCAGCTGGAAGTGCAGTTGTCCTGGCAATAGGATATGACTTATATTTTGAGTGGGGAGTCCGTATAAACAACTGGGCCTCTACCCTTCAGACTGAACTATTTGCCTTGCTCCTTGCACTGAAATGTGTACAAGTATCCAAACTTGATACATTAATTGTAAGTGACTCTTTATCATCCTTAATTGCTCTCAACTCTTTAAGACATAACTGTAACATGCTTGTGTCTGAAGCTAGACACAAATACAATAACAACTTGAGGAACCTTATCATAAAAAATAATCTCAACAAAAATCACATAGTTCTCAGAGGTGATTTCAATATTGACCTAGGGCTACAAAATAACCCTCAAGTAGACTATTTCCTCAACAGCATGAATTCCTGTATGCTCATCCCCGCAATCACCAGGCCCACCCGAGTCACTCAAACATCTGCGACTACCCTGGATCACTGATGGACCAACATAACAGCTCCTCTTACATCAAGTATAATCACTGACAGAACAACTGACCACTATCCTACCTTCCTTGTAGCGAACATGGACATAACACCACCAGGTAACAAGAAAATTACCTTTAGGTTACAATGTGAAGCGGCAATAGGCAATCTCACAAATGCCCTCCACAATGTAAACTGGGAATCTAAATTTATCAATACACAGGATAATAATTCGTTAAATAGCCTCTTTCCAAAATTTTAAGCCTTTACAATACTTATTGTCCTCTCCTCACCAAGCAAGTAACTGGCAAAAAGGTTAAATAATCCCTGGCTCACTAATGGCATACTTAAAGCAATCGACAAGAATCATGAATATGAAAAAAAAACTTAGGATTAGCCTAGTTGGAAAAGAAGTAGTTAAGAGGTACTCATCAGTACTTATCAGTATAATAAGAGCAAAGCGTTCCTATTACGAGAATAGATTCAAAGAAGCAAAAGGCAACATAAAAAGCACATGGAGAGCCATCTCTAACATCCTAGGAGCTAAACAACATTTACATAATAAGATAAAAATCTCCAAGGATAGTTATACACCTGCAACAGATCTTGAAACAGCAACTGAATTTAATAGCTTCTTTTCATCGTTTGGTGCTCACCATGCCCGAAAAATCCCAGAGACTCAGACATATGTTACCACATATCTTTCACGCAGCTATCCAAACTCTCTTCTCCTCTCTCCGGTCAGCCCTACAGATGTTGTGTCCATCATTCACTCGCTAAAAACCAAAGCTGGGAACATTAGTGAAATACCATCGATGGTACACAGGCGTGCCTCCCATGCCCTTGCACCATCCATAGCACTGCTGTTCAACAAATCCCTAGAGTGTCATACCTTCCCTGATATCCTTAAAAAAGCAAGAGTAACGCCAGTTCATAAAGGAAGTAACACGGCAGCCATAAATAATTACAGACCCATATCGAATCTACCTATATTATCAAAAATATATTTTTTTTTTTTTTTACAAACAGCTCTACTCCAATCTTGTAAAATTCAATATACTAAGTCCCTGTCAGTTTGGCTTCCGCTCCCAAAAGAGTACCAATGATGCTATTGTTAGTCTGCTTGACTTAATCTTCTCAGCCCTTGACAAAAGTGAGTTTTCAATTGAACTCTTCATCGGCCTGAGAAAGGCCTTTGATACTGTTAACCATAACTATCTCTTACTTAAATTCCACCATTATGGAATCCGTGGCCTTGCCCTAAACTATATCCGATCCTATCTTAGTAACAGACACCAATATGAAGCCATCAATGATATAACCTCTCCCACTCTACCACTTACCGTAAAGGTGCCACAGAGCAGCATCCTAGGACCCTCCTGTTTCTTATATACATCAATGATCTCCCTAATGTCTCTAACATACTTAAACCTATATTGTTGGCTGATGATACTACTCATCTACTCTGACCCCAACCCACTCCTGTTAAATAATGTTGTAAACAATTAATTAAAAAAAGTCTACTTATGGATGTCAACCAACAAACCTCACACAAAACATAGAAAAGACCTACTATATCTTATTTGGAAACAAATCAACAAATGCAATTCAGCTTCAGATAGATAATGTAAACATTAGCAATAAAAATGATGGAAAGTTTCTTAGCCTATACTTAGACAAGAGACTCAACTTCCGCACCCATATACAACACATAACTAAAAAGGTTTCTAAAACAGTTGGTATACTGTTTAAGATCAGATATTATGTACCCTACTCTGCTCTCCTCTCACTCTATTATGCACTTATCTATCCCTATCATTCTTATGGTGTTTGTGCTTGGGGTTCAACCTCTGCAAACTACCTCAAGCCCATCATCATCCAGTAAAAATCTGCTATCAGGACAATAACTAACTCTACCTTCAGACAACACACAGCTCCCTTGTTCAAATCCTTAAACATGCTAAACAAATTCACTCCATACATTCTCCTGTATAAATTACGTTTATAAAGCCCTTTTTCTAAGTGCAAACCCTGTTCTGAAACTCTTCCTGGACAGATGTAATAGAACACATGGCCACCCCACCAGACATAAATATCTCTTTGATATCCCCAGAGTCAAACTTAATCTATGTAAACACTCTATGTAAATAAAGGGACCTAGTCTATGGAACTCACTCCCTTATAATGATTTGAAAAGCTGTCCAACTTCTGCCATATTCAAAAATAAAACCAAAAAGTACCTGTAGTACTTTTTAAGTACGTGGGAGTAATGCGCAAAGCGTCCCTGACCTGTGACGTCACAGCGTCATCTGACGCCATATCAACACAGCGGCCATTTTGTCGTCAGTTCAGTCATGGCGAGGACAAACCCTTCATGCAAACTGCACCTACTATCAAGAAGAAGAAGATTTTGTGTTCCACCGATAGTATTATCGTAAGTAAACACTTATATTTTATATTTTATTATATTAATTGATTCTATTTTTCTGTAATAAAGGTCCAAGGGTACTGTGTTGGGAGGTGAGGGCTGTTACTGGTGTCTGTGGGGATGTGAGGACTTGTACCAACCACTATCACCACCAGTACCTTGTCTTGCACCCTGCTTAGTATTCCTATTGAGATATGAAATATTATTGCATTCATATAATTATTCATTCACAGTCATTACTATTTTTATGGGCTATGTTCTGTTACCCTAATGCTTTTTATTCCTGGGCATGTCCATTTACTCTCCAGCCCTTCACAAGCCACTGCTGCACCCCCTCCATGCCCATACTTACTGTGCTTATTCTTACAGCACTGCACTGCATTATGTGGTGCTCACTGCCTGGACACCTTGGCAATGTAGAGACAGATATTCTGCAATACCGTGATATTAGCAGTAGAGTGATAAGCTGACACACGGGAGGTACAATGGAAAGAAGTTGAGTATCAACTCTTGTAATTTATATTGCTTCCAGTGAGTTTTAGTTTTCTTATAATCACTATGTTATCTATCCTCTACAACCTAGTTATCTGCTTGATACATGCATTATAGGGTTCTGGTAGTTGTTCTACTCACCAAGCCCTTCCAAGGCCAGACTTGACATGTGAGAGCTTGATCCAACAGGCTGTTGCTTGGACAGGCCCCTCAGGCCCACATATCCACCACAGCCTTGTTTGTTCAGCACTTCTTGAAGATGTTCAGGTTTTCTCTTGAAGATGTCGACGGTTGTTCCAGCAATACTGTATTTCTTTTATTGCTGAAAACATGTTTTCAGCCATAAAAAAAATAATCCTGAATCCAGAAAAAAATCTCTTTTGTATCATCTGGAAATTTTCAAATATTGCTGATTAAACCTGAGTCTAAATTATTTGTATATATTATGAATTACAGAGGTCCCAGGACAGAGTTTTGAGGAACTTCACTTACATTTTCCCACTCTGATTTAACCCCATTTATACAAACTCATCCTTATCTTTTAGCTAATCATTTATTGTACACACCATACTCAGCCTGTGTAGGGTAGTTTATTGTGCATCCTAGTATTGTGTATGTGTAGTATATATATTTGTGTAGTATATTTGGTATATTTAATGCCTCTAACCTCTCCTCATAGTTCTTGTCCTTCAATTCTGGGAGCCACTTAGTAGCATGTCTTTGCACCTTTTCCAGTTTATGTGCTTCTTAAGATATGGGCACCATACAACCGCTGCATATTCCAGCTTTAGTCTAACAAAAGTCGTGAACAATTTCTTGAGTATTTCGCCATCCATGCATTTAAAAGCTCTGAATATTATCCTTTACCTGCAATTGGTTGTTGCTGTATTTATAGAATATGATTTGTTCTGCTTTACAGTTGTTTATTCTTTTTTTCAAAATTCCTTTCTGCCTCTCTCCTCACTGCCGTGTAGTTGTTTCTCTTTGTATTACTGGTATGTTTGGGGGTTTGGCCTCTTCGTATATTGATTCCATTTTTGTGTCTTTTGGTCTCTGGCCGTCTTGAAATTTCAGTTGAACAAATCCTGTTTCCTAGTTCTGCATCTCTGTTTTGGTATAAATGTTTTTGTTCCTTTATCATATATTTCACAAAATTGACATACTGTGCATTAATTCATCTCAATTACTTCCTTTCCTAACAGCAAGCCTTTCCAGTAAAATTCTTTGAATTCTTTTCTGACTTCCAGCCTAATGTTTGTTTTATCCTAGTGTGTATGATGCCTAGCGTGTGTCTGGTGCCTGTTGTGTTAAACCGAAGATAAATGCATAAGTATAGGTCAGTAATTTCTCCAGCTTTGAAAGGGGCTTTCATTATGCAGCAGTATTCCACTCTAGAGAGCACTAGCGTCTTGAAAACTATCATCATCGGTATAGCATCTCTAGTGTGAAAAGTTCTTGTTATCTATCCTGTCATTTTTCTTGCAGTTGTGACGGCTACTTTATTGTGTTCTTTAAATGTAAGGCCTTCTGACATCAGTACACCCAAATCCTTTACGTTGCTTTTCCGTTCAATGTTATGATTTGACTGAGTTTTGTAAGTGGTTTCCGTTTTTATATTTTCATTTTTTCCGTAGCGCATGAGCTGAAACTTATGTTCGTTAATCACCATGTTATTTTCTGTAGCCCATAGAAAGACCTGATTTACATCTGATTGGAGGTTTGCCGTGTCCTCTATGTTGCCTACTCTCGTGAAGATTCTAGTGTCATCTGCAAAGGATGATCAAGTACTATAGGTTGCGTCCTTGTCTATGTCCGATATGAGGATGAGAAAAAGTATTGGAGCAAGCACAGTACCCTTGGGGACTGAGCTCTTTACGGTTGATGGTCCAGATTTTATTTTGTTGACTACTACACATTGGGTTCTATTAGTCAGGAAGTTGTATATCCATCTGCCTATTTTTCCGGTAATTCCTTTTGAACGCATTTTATGTGCAATAACACAATGGTCACATTTGTCAACGGCTTTTGCGAAATCTGTGTAAATTACATCAGCGTTTTGTTTGTCTTCCATGGCATCTAGTGCCATGTCAGAGTGGTCCAGCAACTGTGATAGGCAAGAGCGCCCTGTTCTGAAACCATGTTGTCTGGGGTTATGGAGATGCTGTGATTCCATGTATTTGGTGATCTTACTTCTTAGCATTCTCTCAAAGATTTTTATGATGTGCGATGTTAGTGCTATCGGTCTGTAGTTTTTTGCCTCTGCCTTATTTCCTCCTTTATGGGGCGGTGCTATCTCTGCTGTTTTTAGTATGTCAGGGATAATGCCAGTATCTTGCCTTTGTCTCCAAAGAATGTGAAGGGCCTGCGATAACGTTTTTTTACAGTTCTAGATGAATATAGAGTTCCAAGAGTCAGGGCCTGGTGCAGAGTGCATAGGCATACTGTCTATGGCTTCTTCAAAATCCAGTGGGGATAGGATCACATCTGATTTATGATTTGATGTTGGTATCATATCCATGAAAAATTAATTTGGGTTATCAATCTTCAGTGTGTTCAGTGGCTCGCTGAAAACAGTCGTACTGATTGTGTGGTAAGGCGTACTGATTCTTGTGTGGTATTGTGGCAAGTGCAATAATATGTATTGTTTCATTGCAGATAAGAGATTCCAGATCGTTCCAGATTTCCGAAGTACTGAAATGCACACCATACAGGCTTGGTGGATCTAGGTGCATGGTAAAATAATTTACATTTACTTGAATATATTTTTAGCTAATTATCAGTATATATATAATATATTTATATGCATATATATATATATATGTCATATATATGCATATATATATATATATATATGTCATATAATGCTTTGAAACTTTTGACGGATTTGGCCTCCACCACCTTCTCACCTAACTTGTTCCAACCGTCTACCATTCTGTTTGCAAAAGTGAATTATCTTACATTTCTTCGGCATCTTTGTTTAGTTCGCTTAAATCTATAACCTCTTGTTCTTGAAATTCCAGGTCTCGGGAAATCTTCCCTATCAAGTTTATCAATTCCTGTTACTGTTTTGTACGTAGTGATCATATCTCCTCTTTTCCTTCTGTCTTCTAGTTTTGGAACATTTAATGCCTCAAATGTCTCCTCATAAATCCTGCCCTTCAGTTTTGGTATGAATGTTTGTGTGTCTTCATCGTATATTTTGCAAAATATGGAATACATCTCATTTACTTTACTTTAAGAATATGGTTCGATCAATTAAAAACCCTCTTGTTCAAATTGCAAAGAGACTGAAAGAGATGCAGCATGCTCAATGGATTATATATTAGTGATTATTATTAGGATTATATATTAGTGAATCATATTAGTGATTCAATTATTATGGTCATAAAACAATAAACAAATAGTTTTGCTGTTATTACACTCTATTCACAGGTTATATATAAGTATCTGCATGTTTTGTTCACCATTACAAACCACTAAGTTGGTTTGATTTTTGTTGAGATTGTTATTTATGATAAGATTCCTTACGTTACCTGAGAATGAAGCTATGTTGGTATTGGGAAATCTATAGATGGCACTTATAGTCAAGGAGGATTTAAGGGATTTACTGGAGAACTTGGCAAAGGTATATTCACAATAGTCGTCTATTACTAATGACACTATTGCAGATGAAGGTATCTTTGTAAGATATTGCTATGCCACCTCCTTTTTTTATTAGGCCTGCAGTTGTGAATGGCTTTATTATCAGCCAAGTTGTAGCATACAACATAGCATATATATATATATATATATATATATATATATATATATATATATATATATATATATATATATATATATATATATATATATATATATATATATATATATATATATATATATATATATATATGTGTGTCGTACCTAGTAGCCAGAACGCACTTGTCAGCCTACTATGCAAGGCCCGATTTGCCTAATAAGCCAAGTTTTCATGAATTAATTGTTTTTCGACTACCTAACCTACCTAACCTAACCTAACCTAACATTTTCGGCTACCTAACCTAACCTAACCTATAAAGATACGTTAGGTTAGGTTAGGTAGGGTTGGTTAGGTTCGGTCATATATCTACGTTAATTTTAATTCCAATAAAATAAAATTGACCTCATACATAATGAAATGGGTAGCTTTATCATTTCATAAGAAAAAAATTAGAGAAAATATATTAATTCATGAAAACTTGGCTTATTAGGCAAATCGGGCCTTGCATAGTAGGCTGAAAAGTGCGTTCTGGCTACTAGGTACGACATATATATATATATATGCGAACAAGCCTGAATGGTCCCCAGGACAATATGCAACTGAAAACTCACACAAAACTCTTGTTCGCATTTGTGTTCCTCACGTGTGCCCCAAAGAATGAGGTGATTTGGTAAAATGCTATGCCCAAGATTACTATCCGAGTGCCGGCGGTGGGGTGGTTCATATAGCCTCGGCTATCACCTCATTATGTCCGGTCGTGATGGTCAAGTGGATTAAGGCGTCTTGTACATACCAGTTGCGTTGCTTCTGGGAGTATGGGTTCGAGTCACTTCTGGGGTGTGAGTTTTCAGTTATATATATATATATATATATATATATATATATATATATATATATATATATATATATATATATATATATATATATATATATATATATATATATATATATATATATATATATATATAACTGAAAACTCACACCCCAGAAGTGACTCGAACCCATACTCCCAGAAGCAACGCAACTGGTATGTACAAGACGCCTTAATCCACTTGACCATCACGACCGGACAAAATGAGGTGATAGCCGAGGCTATTTGAACCACCCCACCGCCGGCACTCGGATAGTTATCTTGGGCATAGCATTTTACCAAATCACCTCATTCTTTGGGGCACACGTGAGGAACACAAATGCGAACAAGCCTGAATGGTCCCCAGGACAATATGCAACTGAAAAACTCACACCCCAGAAGTGACTCGAACCCATACTCCCAGAAGCAACGCAACTGGTATGTACAAGACGCCTTAATCCACTTGACCATCACGACCGGACAAAATGAGGTGATAGCCGAGGCTATTTGAACCACCCCACCGCCGGCACTCGGATAGTTATCTTGGGCATAGCATTTTACCAAATCACCTCATTCTTTGGGGCACACGTGAGGAACACAAATGCGAACAAGCCTGAATGGTCCCCAGGACAATATGCAACTGAAAAACTCACACCCCAGAAGTGACTCGAACCCATACTCCCAGAAGCAACGCAACTGGTATGTACAAGACGCCTTAATCCACTTGACCATCACGACCGGACAAAATGAGGTGATAGCCGAGGCTATTTGAACCACCCCACCGCCGGCACTCGGATAGTTATCTTGGGCATAGCATTTTACCAAATCACCTCATTCTTTGGGGCACACGTGAGGAACACAAATGCGAACAAGCCTGAATGGTCCCCAGGACAATATGCAACTGAAAACTCACACCCCAGAAGTGACTCGAACCCATACTCCCAGAAGCAACGCAACTGGTATGTACAAGACGCCTTAATCCACTTGACCATCACGACCGGACAAAATGAGGTGATAGCCAAGGCTATTTGAACCACCCCACCGCCGGCACTCGGATAGTTATCTTGGGCATAGCATTTTACCAAATCACCTCATTCTTTGGGGCACACGTGAGGAACACAAATGCGAACAAGCCTGAATGGTCCCCAGGACAATATGCAACTGAAAACTCACACCCCAGAAGTGACTCGAACCCATACTCCCAGAAGCAACGCAACTGGTATGTACAAGACGCCTTAATCCACTTGACCATCACGACCGGACAAAATGAGGTGATAGCCGAGGCTATTTGAACCACCCCACCGCCGGCACTCGGATAGTTATCTTGGGCATAGCATTTTACCAAATCAGGCTTGTTCGCATTTGTGTTCCTCACGTGTGCCCCAAAGAATGAGGTGATTTGGTAAAATGCTATGCCCAAGATAACTATCCGAGTGCCGGCGGTGGGGTGGTTCAAATAGCCTCGGCTATCACCTCATTTTGTCCGGTCGTGATGGTCAAGTGGATTAAGGCGTCTTGTACATACCAGTTGCGTTGCTTCTGGGAGTATGGGTTCGAGTCACTTCTAAGGTGTGAGTTTTCAGTTGCATATTGTCCTGGGGACCATTCAGGCTTGTTCGCATTTGTGTTCCTCACGTGTGCCCCAAAGAATGAGGTGATTTGGTAAAATGCTATGCCCAAGATAACTATCCGAGTGCCGGCGGTGGGGTGGTTCAAATAGCCTCGGCTATCACCTCATTTTGTCCGGTCGTGATGGTCAAGTGGATTAAGGCGTCTTGTACATACCAGTTGAGTTGCTTCTGGGAGTATGGGTTCGAGTCACTTCTGGGGTGTGAGTTTTCAGTTGCATATTGTCCTGGGGACCATTCAGGCTTGTTCGCATATATATATATATATATATATATATATATATATATATATATATATATATATATATATATATATATAAATATATATATATAAATATATATATATATATATATATATATATATATATATATATATATATATATATATATATATATATATATATATATTCAAAATTCGTCAGTGTACTACATTTTTGTTGTTGCTTTTAGGTGATGCTTTTAACCAGTGTACGTGGGTCTGATTGTGCAACCACGGTTCGAAGAATAATGAAGATATGAACAAACGGCCTGTGGTCACTATACAGTCTGGAAGGGCAAAAGAAGAAATTGGCATTTCTACAAAAACAAGAACTATATAATGTTATTTTAAGTAAGTAATCAAAAAATTTAATAATTTTTTTAAAGTTTAAAATTCACTTAAAAATTTAAATTTTAAATTAAAAAATTTTAACCAAAAAACTTAATATTTTTCATATATGGAACCATTCCATAATATTTTCCCAAGCATAAATGATTATATTTCTATCACTTGCTCCTAAGATTGTTTCATTTAATAGAGGTTGGGCATAATTGTTCTCTGCTGCTAATAGAACTGACTGACTTAGCTATAGGAAAATGTAAACTTAATTGGTTTACCCATTACAGTATTTTGCAGTTTATTTCATGATCCTGTGCTTAATACTTGCATAAATAGTAGATTACAAAATGCATTTTTATATCATTAGTATTGAATAATAATAATGCAAATAATTGACTTATAAATGATGTACAATTAATTGGTAGGTGATATTATATTATTAATATTTTTTCATTCTTGCAAAGCCTTAACAAAGCCATTAACATGTTAATATAAACTTGATCACCTTCCACTTATTTTCTCATGTGCTACCTACATGTACAAAACCTTATTCCTAAATGCATATTTTGTTCTGAAGCTTGTCCTTTATATGTTGTGTATCACCATCTCTGGAGAGTTTTATCTGATTGATGTATAAATTACTTTTAATTTTACAGAATATTATTGTTATACTGAATTTATTATTATATAAATAACTTAATTTTACAGAATCATCCATCAACGCACATCCACAAGTTGAGGAGGAGGATGTGACCTTCCAGATTTCTGAAGTACTGAAACATGCACCAAACAGGCCTGGTGGATCTAGGTACAAGGTAAAATAATTTAATTTTTTTTTTTTTTTTTTTTTACTAATTGTCCGATATATATATATATATATATATATATATATATATATATATATATATATATATATATATATATATATATATATATATATATATATACAATCTTTGGACAACACCCACCAGTGGGACTCGAACCCAGAAAGCACAACTACCTTCCAGTAGCTGGCATAACTAGTATGCTTTAACCCACTACGCCATCAGACCTTACAAAAGAAGTAGATAGTTCGAGATATATATCTCAAACATCTCTACCTCCCGAAGGCACCAGATGAGTGAGGGGTCAGTCTGCATTTTTCGTCAAGCCACTGTCAATGTGAGAGAACTCGTGTCCAGCTTATAAGCCTATACTTGCATAAACCACAAGTGAAGATAAACAATCTTTGGACAACACCCACCAGTGGGACTGGTGGGTGTTGTCCAAAGATTGTTTATCTTCACTTGTGGTTTATGCAAGTATAGGCTTATATATATATATATATATATATATATATATATATATATATATATATATATATATATATATATATATATATATATATATATATATATATATATATAAATATATATATATAAATATATATATAAATATATATATAATGTGTCGTACCTAGTAGCCAGAACGCACGTCTCAGCCTACTATGCAAGGCCCGATTTGCCTAATAAGCCAAGTTTTCATGAATTAATGTTTTTTCGACTACCTAACCTAACATTTTCAGCTACCTAAACTAACCTATAGAGATAGGTTAGGTATGGTTGGTTAGGTTCGGTCATATATCTATATTTTAGTTTTAACTCCAATATAAAAAGAATTGACCTCATACATAATGAAATGGATAGCTTTATCATTTCATAAGAAAAAAAATAGAGAAAATATATTAATTCATGAAAACTTGGCTTATTAGGCAAATCGGGCCTTGCATAGTAGGCTGAAAAGTGCGTTCTGGCTACTAGGTACGACATATATATATATATATATATATATATATATATATATATATATATATATATATATATATATATATATATATATATATATATATATATATGTCGTACCTAGTAGCCAGAACGCACTTCTCAGCCTCCTATGCAAGGCCTGATTTGCCTAATAAGCCAAGTTTTGATGAATTAATTGTTTTTCGGCAACCTAACCTACCTAACCTAACCTAACCTAACTTTTTCCGCTACCTAACCTAACCTAACCTATAAAGATAGGTTAGGTTAGGTTAGGTAGGGTTGGTTAGGTTCGGTCATATATCTACGTTAATTTTAACTCTAATAAAAAAAAAATTACCTCATATATAATGAAATGGGTAGCTTTATCATTTCATAAGAAAAAAATTAGAGAAAATATATTAATTCAGGAAAACTTGGCTTATTAGGCAAATCGGGCTATGAATAGTAGGCCGAGAAGTGCGTTCTGGCTACTAGGTACGACATATATATATATATATATATATATATATATATATATATATATATATATATATATATATATATATATATATATATATATATATATATATATATATAGTGTGTGTGTAATTACCTAAGTGTAGTTACAGGATGAGACCATCTTCCCAGCACTCTTTGTCATATAACGCTTTGAAACTACTGACAGTCTTGGCCTCCACCACCTTCTCACCTAACTTGTTCCAACCGTCTACCACGCTATTTGCGAAAGTGAATTTTCTTATATTTCTTTAGCATCTGTGTTAAGCTAGTTTCAATCTATGACCTCCTGTTCTTGAAGTTCCAGGTCTCAGGAAATCTTCCCTGTCGATTTTATCAATTCCTGTTACTATTTTGTATGTAGTGATCATATCACCTCTTTCTTCTGTCTTTTAGTTTTGGCATATTTAATGCCTCTAACCTCTCCTCGAAGCTCTTGCCCTTCAGTTCTGGGAGCCACTTAGTAGCATGTCTTTGCACCTTTTCCAGTTTGTTGATGTGCTTCTTAAGATATGGGCCAACTTCTGTTGTTGGGCACCACACAACAGCTGCATATTCTAGCTGTGGCGTAACAAAAGTCATGAACAATTTCTTTAGTATATCACCATCCATGTATTTAAACGCAATTCTAAAGTTAGAAAGCGTGGCATAGGCTCCTCGCACAATATTCTTTATGTGGTCCTCAGGTGATAGTTTTCTATCTAGAACCACCCCTTGATCTCTTTCTTTATCAGAATTCTTTAAAGATTTCTCACATAATGTATAGGTTGTGTGGGGTCTATGTTCTCCTGTTCCACATTCCATAACATGGCATTTATTAACAATAAATTCCATTTGCCAAGTGGTGCTCCATATACTTATTTTATCCAGGTTTTCTTGAAGGGCATGACAATCATCTAAATTTCTTATCCTTCCTATTATCTTAGCATCATCAGCAAACATGTTCATGTAATTCTGTATACCAACTGGTAGATCATTTATGTAGACAATAAACATCACTGGTGCAAGAACTGAACCCTGTGGTACTCCACTTGTGACATTTCTCCAGTCCGATACATTGCCTCTGATTACTGCCCTCATTTTTCTATCAGTCAGAAAATTTTTCATCCATGTTAGAAGCTTTCCTGTCACCCCTCCAATATTTTCCAGTTTCCAGAACAACCTCTCTATGTGGAACTCTGTCGAATGCCTTTTTTAGGTCCAGATAGATGCAGTCAACCCAACCATCTCTTTCCTGTAATATATCTGTTGCTCGATCATAGAAACTGAGTAAATTCGATACACAGGATCTTCCAAATCGAAAACCATACTGTCTGTCTGAAATTATATCATTTCTCTCCAGGTGTTCTACCCATTTAGTTTTAATTATTTTTTCCAATATTCCAATTCCAATTTTTTCCAATAATGTGTGTGTGTGTGTATGTATATTTGTGTTGTTGAATATGACCGAAAGTCATAGTCTTTCTGCCCCTCTCCTTACTGCTATTGTTGTTTCTCGCATCTTTGTATTGCTTGTATGTTTGGGCAATTTTTCCCTTATTCCTAGTTCTGCATCTCTGCTTTAGTATAAATTTTGTTGTGCCATTATCATATATTTCACAAAACTTGACATACATCTCATTTATTTCATGTCCTAACAGCAAGTGTTTGTCAAATTCCTTAAGGAAATATCTGAGTTCCCCATAATGACCTCTCCACAAATCAGGTTTTTCAACTGCTTCAAGCTCATTTTCTTCCAGATTATAATGCATTGCATACTTTATTCCCAGAAAGACATGGTCACTTTTACCCAAGTGACAATGTCACTTGGGTAAAAGGAGGGAGGTACTGAAAGGAGGAAAAGGGAGGTACCAAAGGAGGGAGGTACTGAATGATAAATATATCATTCTCTTTCCTGGTAAATATAATATCCAGCATGGAGGGAACATCCCCTTCCCTCATCCTCGTAGCTTGTTTAACATGTAGAAACATGAATGTTTACAGGGTGAGGTTTACGAAATTATATATATATATATATATATATATATATTTATATATATATATATATATATATATATATATATATATATATATATATATATATATATATTATTAAATATGACCGAAAAAGTAAGATTAATAATTCTAACACGAATTTTCTCAATCCTTCGTACATTATGCTTCACTGTTGGAGGTAAATCAAAAATCACTTCTCCAAAATTCATTTTTATTTCTAGTCTGACGCGACACGGGCGCGTTTCGTAAAACTTATTACATTTTCAAAGACTTCACAAATACACAACTGATTAGAACTTGCGTTTCCCTGATTTTATATCTACATTTGAGTGAGGTGGGAAGGGTGATGTGGCATTACATTTGAGTGAGGTGGGAAGGATGATGTGGCATTAACACAAGACAGAACACTAGAGGATATTAATAGGGTATTAAAAGTATCAACAGCGACTGCCCTGACAGGTACAAGAGGAGTGTTGTTAACGCATACGTCGACCGTGCTCTCAGCCACAGCTCAGAATGGAAGCAAGTCGACGAAGAACTCTGCAGGGTAAGGCAGGTTCTAGTC